>NC_091569.1:27025358-27027858 GCF_042767895.1 Penaeus vannamei | reverse complement strand
ATTATTCATAATTTACCCTATAATTTCCCTGGTAACATTCATGCCCTCTCCAGCCATCAGGGGCCAAGATTATGGGTATTGGGCATTTCCACAGCATAATTTGGATAGTTGAGATTGAGAGGTTTCCATTCGTACCAAAATCGTGATAGATTATGTTAAGGTATTTCTGAAAAATTACGTTTCCTTCAAGCTCATTCAAAGTTTTCTTCTGTAACAATATAATGGTAGATTCTTAACCATTTCAATATAAGCACCATATAGGGACCAAGTAAATTTGGAGGTGGGCAGGTACAAAGTTTGGGATTGTATTATGAAGTCTCTTTCTTCATTATGGCCTCTGTAATGTAGCCATGGAAAAAAAGATTGTACTATAAGTCAGCAATTTAATTCTAGCCACTGACAGTGTATGATGCATAATTACCTCACTGCTTTTGGCAAAAAGTAGATTGTATATTCAATTAGATTGTGTGTGTGTGTATGTGTGTGTGTGTGTGTGTGTGTGTGTGTGTGTGTGTGTGTGTGTGTGTGTGTGTGTGTGTGTGTGTGTGTGTGTGTGTGTGTGTGGGTGTGTGTGTGGGTGTGTGTGTGTGCGTGTGTATGTGTGTGTATTTTGTTCGTATTTTGTGTGTGTATTTTTTTCTTCTTTGTGTGTGTTTGTGTGTGTGTGTGTTTGTGTGTTTGTGTGTTTGTGTGTGTGTGTGTGTGTGTGTGTGTGTGTGTGTGTGTGTGTGTGTGTGTGTGTGTGTGTGTGTGTGTGTGTGTGTGTGTGTGTGTGTGTGTGATGGAGTGTGAGTGTGTGATGGAGTGTGTGTGTGTGATGGAGTGTGTGTGTGTGTGTGTGTGTGTGTGTATGTGCAAAAAAAAGCTTGCAGGGAAAATGTTGACACAATTTGTAACTCCAAGAAGAAGATTCTCTATATAATGTTGGTATAAGTAGGATGATTAAGTCAAAATAGAGTGTCCATACAGTGGATAATATATCATTTTTTTTTATCCATGGCCAAGGACTCTTAAGGCATTTCTATTGTTATTTTTACTGTATATGTAAAGGCCTCCCTGCTTAACAGAAACCAGTATAAATTCATGAACTGGCACCTTTACCTCTTGGAGGCTTCCTCATTGCTATATAAGGTGATGTTACAACATCAAAATAACTCTTAAGATTTTAGGATTTGTGTCAAGATCACAACAATGCAAAAAGTGTATCAGTGTTAAAGAAAAGAATATCAAGAAAAACATATCAAAAGCACTTTTTGTTACCATATCTGAGAAGGACATTCAGTCATGATAATATATTCAAGTGTATCAAAGAGGTTATGATGTATTGCAACTGCTAAACAATACAGTGCTGTCTATTGTTTCCCTTACAGGAAAGTGGCCTTTTCCTTGAATCATACTGCATTTTTAAATTGTACTCCTTGACATTCTAGGAAGATCAGCATCAGAAGGAAATGTTCATTATCTTAATATAGGGTCAGCCAGACACATGCATTTTTTTTCTCTGATATATAATCTCTGATGTATGTAAGTATTATGATATGTAATTTCTCTGTGTTATCTTTTTCTCTGAGTTTTTTACATTGTTTTGCTACTTATAAATTCTTTCCTTTCTCACTTTGTTTTATGGCTTGTGTCTTCCATGACCCCCTTAAAAGAAGAATAAGTAATAAAGGTAACCTGCAAAAGTGCTTAATCATTATACATTCAGTGATGATGCATAAACTTGTCATTAGGCTTTATTCACATTTCTCTTTTTTATGTCTTTCAGAACTGCCTTTTCATTGTTAATTAAAGAGTATATACAATTTAGTATGAGATTGCCACTGATTGCCTGGATGAGCTTCAAGGAACAAAGGCTATAGCCTTTAACTTGCATATAACTAAAGTTGTAATCTTGACCTGAGATCAACTGCTCTTATACTGTGGTGATAGTGGTTGATAGTGGTTTTTATTTTGATGACTGATAACTTATTCATCTTGATCAGATACAACTTACTGTTAAGGAATGCTGTGATAATTGTTACAATACAGGTCTTTGATCCATATTCCTTCCTGTTGCTTATGTTTGAATACCTTAACATTATCCTTTTATTTTTTATGGCACTTTCTCAAGCAGTGCTTGACTTTGGCCTTTATGTCTATCTAAATACATTTTTTATCCTTGTCTCGTGTGTGTGTGTGTGTGTGTGTGTGTGTGTGTGTGTGTGTGTGTGTGTGTGTGTGTGTGTGTGTGTGTGTGTGTGTGTGTGTGTGTGTGTGTATTTGTGTATATGTGTGTGTATTTGTATATATATTGTATGTGTGTATATATGTATGTGTGTGTGTGTGTGTATGTATGTGTATGCATGCATGCATATACGTGTATGTAGGGAACAAGTGTTTGTGTGGAGGAAACGAGTGTGTGTGTCATCTTAAAGTAGTGGTGCCATTTGATCTGGAGGCACACTTGAGAAAGGCACTCTCTCCCTCACATTGAACTGTCTGTCAGTGAGGAGGCCTC
>NC_091569.1:26992402-27004902 GCF_042767895.1 Penaeus vannamei | reverse complement strand
AATGTTTTGAAAGAGCCTACCTTTTTATTTGTTCATGATTCTCTGTATGTTGATAATAACTTAGAATTGGTGAATCTTGAGTATTTTTCATTTTTAGAAAGGAATGAAATATAGCAAAGTTTTTTTCCTTTTCTTTTAACATTTTTGTCTGTTATATATAAAGATAATCACTTCATAGGTTATGAGCTTTTCCAGCAAATTACTGAAATGAGTAAAAGAAAAAAAAGAAAGAAATAAAATAAAACAAAGGATCCTTCAATTATTTAAATTCATGAATGTTAATATAAGACAAAGCAAGCAAATACAGCTTTATCAGATTATTCAAATTTGGACTATTTTCATTTTCTATTCTTTTTTTTTATACAATTAGATCTTAGTTCAAGCCTAGTACCTACATTATTATATCGAAAAATAATAATAATGATAAAAGAAATTAATGTGACGAAATGATTTTTTTTTTTTTTTTTTTTACAAAAGAAAAAACCTGTACCCAGTTTGCATTGCATGGGATAACATGTCCCACCAAATTTTACCTCTAAAAAAGGGGAGAAAATATCGCAAAATAATTGCATTCCTGTCATCCTATGTTGCCAGCTGTATGAGAACTACAAGCTTTGGTATTTAATAAAGTCAGTAGGTCCAGTGCTTACACATTAGTTCAAAGTAAGATTGTTGTTTATATACATATATTTTTTAATTATGAGTTCCAGTTATTTGAGAACTGGGAGACATTGTCCCAGTAGTGTGTTGCTCTTTGATAGAATTTCCCACCTGTATCAAATAGTGGGTTATTTTGTCTTGCAAATATGTGCTCACTGTTAGTTATAATATATGTACTAATTGAATCCTGGTTGAAATTAGGAGAATAATTATAATACCATGGTGTGCAATGTCTGACTAAGGATGCTGTTCCATGGGTTGCTACAAGTGAGACAAGTAGAGCACAGATTAGTAAAAAGGGAAGAGTTAGGGGGGTTGGGCAATTGAGTTATTGCAGTGTATCTGTGACCGGGGAAGAAATAGGGAAATTGTTCAAGGAAAACAGAGGTGGCTGTTGGAGAAGGAGAAGAATCTGGGGTACGAGAAAAGGAGACTGGGGAAGATGGTAAAATATCAGGAAGAGTGTCAAGTAGGGGAGGGGTCTGGAGAAGGACACTGTTGTGACAGAAGGGATTTGTGTGAACATTCAGGTGGGAGTGATAGAGAGGATGGGATTATGTTGGGAGAGTGTAGGAGGAAGGGGGGTGGGGAGAACGAGGAGGAGGAGGATGGATATTGGCAAATACTTGAAATGTAGGTGGAGTAGGAACAGAACAGATTGAAGGGTGGATGAGGGAGCAAACTGTTCCCTTGGATCATCTTTAGGAAGTTTTAGATATCTTCAAGAGTTTCTGGAGGGGAGTTCGTTGCAAAGACGTGAGAAACAAATGTCTTGTGCAGAGGAGAAGAGGGGATAGATATCTGAGGAACAGAGGAAAAGGAAGGTGTAGGAGAGGATGTGGTAGAAGGTGGAGTAGAGTATTTAGGTTGCCTGGCGCGACAAGTAAAGTGAAGAAGAGGAGTAGGTATCAGGGAAGTGGTAGAAATTGGAGTATCTGGATTTAGACTGGTAAATGAATTTGACTGGGGGATAGGGGGAGTATAGGTAGGATGGTTTGAGGTAGAGGGAAGAAATACTGGGGGAGATGCTGAAACATCTTGAGATTGACTGTTTTGGAATAAGTAGAAAGAGAAAAACCTTGTCTCCATGCTTTCTGTCTGGCCTCAAGTAAAGTGAAGCCTAGCTGGAATCTGAGAACTGCTACCACACATTCAATCTTATAGGCAGAGCAGCTCCTATGAAATGCAGTATAGGAACCACCACAATTGACACATGTACATGACTGAGCTGGGCAATTTGGACAGTCATGATCGGGTTGGGCACATAGAGTGGGCTGTGGAGTGACAGTTTTGGCTAGGTGGTTAAAATGCCATTTCTGACATTGACAAGGAAGGGGTTGATATGGTCGGACATGGTGGGACAATCCAACAATAGAAACTTCATAGGGGAGGTCATGTCTACAGAAGTCAATCTTGGCAATACTGTCGTGAGACCTACTCTGACCTCTGGGAGGAATAGTGTAGTACAGTCCTAACACTTTATCATAATCAGGAAGACAGGTAAGTAGGTCGTTTTCACAGTCTGGCCAGTTCTTGCTGTAGAGAGGACAGGCAGTCAGGAAGACAGAAACCGTCCAGTACAGGTATTAAAAGAAGGGAGATGTTTGGCAGGAAGGGGTTTGCCTTGTGGTCAGTTAGGGTAGATAGTGCATGAGCTTAGGCTTCAGATGTAACTGTGATAAGGCGTGAACAATTGGAGCGATTGTGAAAGGTAACCTTGCCTACATGTTTTTGGAGGCACTGTTGAAAGAGAAGGGTATTCTCAGAATTGGGGGCTCTGGGGGGAATTGCAAAGAATTGATCCCACTTGGCTGGGCCAGAGAGAGTACTAAAAAAGTTTGCATAGATTGAGGCAGTAGAAGGATGAAGCAGAGAGGAAGATGGGGTGGTGTGGAGTAGAATAGTTCTGTGGGTGGGAGGACAACATGGATGAAGAGTAGTTATAGGTGAAGAGGGGGTAGACATTGAAGAGGATTGTGCAGCAGATGAAGAGGAGAATGTTGAGAGAGAGGAAGGGGTTCTTTCTAGAGGTTGAGTAATAACCTGGGTGGGTGTTGCGGAATGGATAGAGTTATCAGTAAGTGTCGAGGAGTGGGTATTAGTATCAGTGGTTGGGGCTGTGGTCAAAGGAGGGGCAGGGGTCAGAAAACCATCAAAATCAAATTCAGATATGCTAGTTGATGAATGTCAAGCCTTAATGCCCCTATTAAGGATAAAGAATCTTCATTATTGGCCATGGTGAGCCTGAATAAAATGGGAAAAAGAAATAGTCTACCCATCAAGGTTCCCATCAAGACCCAGGGGAAAAGCCTGGCTTTATAATATAAATGGACTATGAGAATATGAGCCCATGGCTCCTGGAGGCCATTGATGATTGACACAAACCCAGTAAAGTCCTAAAAAAAGACTTCAGCACAGCTCTCACAACTTAGGAATGGGATTGAAGGGGATGAAGAAGATACAGAAGAGGAAAGGAGAGAAGAAAAGACCATGCAAAGTTAGTTGAGGCATGGGCTGAGGCCTAAGGTAGGGATGTTTGTTTGATGTTTAATGTTTGAAAATAAATGTGCTAAACATCAAAGGTCATGTAGCACTATGGTAAAGTATTGTATTGGAAAGGGCAAAGAAGAGTTAAAGATTACAATAAAATGTGTTAGATGTCAAAGATTTAGGAGCATTATAGGATAGTATGGTAGTGAAAAGGGGAATAGGGGAGCAAGTGAACTAGAACAGAAATTAGTAAAAAGGGGAGGTTAAGGCAATTGAGTGAATTATAGTGTATCTGTCACTAGGGAAGGTATAGGAGAGACCGACTTAAACTGTCATAGAGTGAACACGGAACTTTACATCTGAGTGAAGTGATTGTTTAAGTGACACTAAATGGACAGAAACTTAAACCCAGACCCAGGAGAAAAGCCTGGCTTTATAATAGAAATGGACTATGATAATCAAATGAACAGAAGACCAAGAGAAGAAAGAGATAATGAAGAAAACCCAGACCCTAAACTCACACGAAGACACGAAGCCGTCAGAACTTAGAACCTCAACCACCTGCGACAGACAGCACTACAAACAGGCAAGGTGAAAGTACAAAGCATGTAGTACTAATTAATTTAACCGATGGATCTGAAAAAGCAATAATCCCACGAAACTGACAGATGCCCTAAACAAATCAGTATTTAAAAATTATATAATAGGAGACTCTGTGAGAGCTCTAGGCACTGGAAGAGCCATAAGATTTAAAGTGAATAGTCTTACTAAATTACCTTCATTATATCAAATAACAAAACTTGGAGAGTGGAATATCCTTTGCAAACAACCGACTTTTAACAAAAACATAGGCTGTTCCTACACCATTATTTATCCAGTAGAAACAGAACTAGAGTAAAAAGAAATAATAGACAAAATAAGACCACTGCTAGGACATGATAAGGAAATAAGTGGAAGTGATCAGAATAAACAAATTAAGCAATTACAAATAGAGCACAAAAAAATGGTTACTAACAAAATCTCTAAGGATAACCTTTAAAGGCCCCTTACCCAAAAGAGTTGCCATTGGTCACACATCATAAATAGTGCAACAGTATACCTTCCCTATACCTAAATGCTTTCATTGTCTGAGACATAGTCATGGAATAATGACATGGAAAAAAAAAAAAAATGTAGCAGGTGCAGTGATTTCACTCATGACTATAAACACTGCACAAATAACCCATATTGCTTCTGTGAAGAAAACCACTCACCATACACGAATGACTGTAAAAAATATAAAAAAGTGCAACAAATAAATAAACAAAATACAATGCCTAATAACCTTGATATTAAGACAGTTTCAGGAATTGAAACTCCTTCTTAAAAGCAATAACAACGTCTCAAACGAAAATCAGGCTTCTCCCACAACCTCAAATCCCAACATTAGAACATCCATAAATGAAGAAAATGTAAAGAAACCCACATACAATCCAACAGAAAATGCATCATTTCAAACATATACACAGACCCTAAACCTAGCTCAAACTCTAACAGCTGAGCAGAGAACACCAACTAAAATAAAAACCCAAAACATATAGAAAGAAATAACTTCCACATCCAAAGAAGGAACTCAAAAAAGTGAAAATGAATCAAGTCAGACTAATCCAAGCAAAGATAATTCAAAACAAATAGATATAGAAATTTCCCCAATATTTTGGAGCCTACCAACTGCAATAAGGGACATCGAAACAAAGAAAGAAGCACAAACTAAAAACAAAATTCTCTTGGATAGAACTAATAAAGATTACAGTAACCATAATAATAAATATAAATAATATGGATACAGAGAAAGTAATCATAGAAGTAATAATAGATGCAATAAAAGAATTTTCCCCAATATTTAAAAAGTTCATTTCACTTCTAAATAAATAAATAAATTTTATGGAATGCAAAATCAGTCATAAACAAAAACATAGAAGTAATGCATATTATAGACAAAGAACAACCAGACGTATTAGCAATATGTGAAACATGGCTAAAAAACAAAGATAACTTCAATTAGCAAAACTATAAAACTATAAGATATGACAGGCCAGGACAAATAGGAGGAAGTTTGGCTTTTTGCATAAAAGATAACCTACTATATTAAACCAGTGTAATAACCTAAGCCAGAAAGAAGTAGAATATTATACAGAACAGACAGATGATCCTAAATCAATAAGCAAATAAAACAGGCAAAAGCTTATTCAAGTTTTCAAAAATGTATTAATACACCTTATTATAAAACCAGGAAAAAATGCATCAGAAGCAAAATCATATAGATTTATCAGCCAAATTACTTGCCTATGGAAAATATTTGAAAACATAATCACCAGAAGAATAAACTGGTGGTTAGAAACTAATAACAGACTAGACATAGATATAACAAGCTTCAGATCAAACTACAACATAGAAGATGCACTCAAAACAATAGAATTATATGTAACTAATGCCATGAAAGAAAAAAAAATGCACTTGTGGCATGCATAGATCTGGAAAAGGCCTTTGACATGGTAAACCATGAAGCACTCTTAATAAAAATGGCAAATCTAGGTCTAAAAGCAAACATGATAAATTGGATATACAGCTTTTTAAATGAAAGAACTTACCAAATAAATATTGGTAATCAAAAATCCATAATCGAGTAGAGTCCCTACAAGGTTCCCCTTTAAGCCCAACATTATTCAATATAATGGTAAATAACCTAAAATTGCCAGAAGAAATAACAAAGACAATACATGCAGATGATACAACTATCACCACAAATAAAAATCTAAATGAAGCCAAAAACAATTTGGAAAGAGGACTGAAAGACATCATAGAATGGGCAGACACCTGGGCTTTAAAAATAAATCTAATAAAAAGCAAAACATTATGCTTCACAAAAAAAGGAGTCCAGCTACCAAAAATAAGTATAGACAACATAGAACTAGAATTCACTGACAGCCAAGATATATTAGGGCTAAGATTCGAAAAATCCAAAATTAAATTGGTCTAAACACATAGAAAACATAAAAATAAAATCTATCAATAGAATAAATATAATGAAAAAGATAGCATCATATAACAAGGGAGCAAAAAGGGAAACTCTGTTGAAGTTTTATAACATTTATGTAAAACCCAAAAAAGAATATGGCCTATCCATTTATGGAACAGCAAATAAATCAGAATTTTAAAAATTAGAAACAATTCAAAATACCACAATGAGAATATCCACAGGATGTTTCAAATCCTCTCCAATAATAACACTACATGCCCTCACAAACAAACCCACAATAACAGAGAGAACAAATGAACTTGCCTGTATTCAATTAGTAAAAATACTAGGAAAACCAGACAACTTACCAGTAAATAAAGAATATAAAAAGTATCCAAGATTACAAACCAAACAAAGATAAAAGCTCCTCCTCATAAAGTCATTAAAACTTGTAAAAAACTATAAATCAAGATTAACACCAAGAAAACTCTGAATATAATCCCAATACTACAGTGGCATAACATTTCCCATAATATATTTACAAATTTCATTGACAACTTCTTAAAAGACCTCTCCAATGAAATTATTAGAAAGTAATTCAAAATACTAATAAACACTAAATATAAAAACTACAATAAAATATTCACAGATGGATCCAAAATAAATGAACCTCAGTCAACATCAGCTGCAATTTATATCAAACAAAAGAATATCACAACAATTTGGAAACTAATGAGGAATACTCAAATTCTAGAAGTAGAATTATATGCCATAAAACAAGGCAAAAATAAGTATAGACAACATAGAACTAGAATTCACTGACAGCTAAGATATATTCGGGCTAAGATTTGAAAAATCCAAAATTAAATTGGTCTAAACACATAGAAAACATAAAAATAAAATCTAACAATAGAATACATATAATGAAAAAGATAGCATCATATAACAAGGGAGCAAAAAGGGAAACTCTGTTGAAGTTTTATAACATTTATGTAAAACCCAAAATAGAATATGGCCTATCCATTTATGGAACAGCAAATAAATCAGAATTTTAAAAATTAGAAACAATTCACTAAAACTACAATAAAATATTCACAGATGGATCCAAAATAAATGAACCTCAGTCAACATCAGCTGCAATTTATATCAAACAAAAGAATATCACAACAATATGGAAACTAACGAGGAATACTCAAATTCTAGAAGTAGAATTATATGCCATAAAACAAGGCCTGAAATATATAGAAATGAATAAACTAACAAACTCTGTGATCTTCACAGATTCACTTTCATCTGTAATGATTTTACAAAACCACAAACCCAGCAATTATAAACAAATCACATATGAAATACAAAAACAAATTTACACATTAACAATTCAAAATCACAATGTCACAATTCATTGGATTCCAGCTCACAAAAGCATATTAGGAAATGAAATGGTAGATCTTGCGGCGAAGAAAGCTCATGATTCCACAACCATAAGGCAAGACACCACCAACATGATAGATATAAAAGCAAAAATCAAAATACTTTGGGAAGAACAATTAACCAAAACCCTCATAAAAAACTATCACCTTAAAGATACCATTCCACAACCATGGTGCAGATAAAAAAACAGAAAACTAGATGTTTGTCCAACAAGGATACTGATGAATCATACAAGACTCAGAAAGCATCTACGCAGACTAAAACTTGATACATACCTAATCTGCAGATGGTGCCAACACCCAGAAGAAATGATAAAACACCTAACACTACAATGCCCATATTTCCATTCTGACAGAACTAAACTAATAGAGGCACTAAAAAAATCAAAATTACTAATCCTAATATCCCTACTCATTACAGGAGATAATCATCCATTGTTGAAAAGTATTACATTTTAAGACAAATCTTCTTACAAAAAAAAAGAATAGTGAATATCATATAAAACAGAAAACATAATAATTAACAAAAGAAAACCTACAATCAAAAGATAGAAGACTCCAGGAATCAAGATCCAGGGAATATAGACATAATAAGTGTAAAACCCTATAAAAGAAGAAAGAAGAAGAAGGTATAGGAAAAATGTTCAAGGAAGAATAGAGATAGCTGTTGAAGAGTAAGAGAAGAATCCGGGGAGAGGGGAAGGTGTTAGATATCAAAGGTTAGAGGGAGTTATAGGAAAGTATGGTAATGAAAAGGGAAAGGAGGGAAGTAAATGAAGTAGAGCAGTGATTAATAAATGTGAAAGGTTAAGGAGGTAGAGCGATTAAATGAATTGCACTGTATCTATGACTGGGGAACGAATAGAGATAATAGGTGATAACGGTAGATATGGCTGTTTTAGTAATAGGGAATTAGGTATCTGAGGGTTGAGATAAAGGATCAGGAGTAGGTGAAGAAGTAGTGTCTGGGGGTTTGATAGGGACAGCAGGGTCTGGGGAAGGGTATCGTGATAAAAGAGATTCACGTGTGTATCCAGGAGGGAGTGAAAGGGATAGTGGGGAAGGCTGGAGTTTGGGGGGGGGGGTTGATTTGGATGGTAAGGGTGGTTTGAGTGGTTTAGAATAGTGTTGTCCAAACTGGGGTCAGCAACATAGATCATAGGGGTATGTGAACAAACAAGGAACATACTCGCCTCACATCAAGCATTTTGTTATTAAATCATATTTTTATTTGTGTATTAAATTTGAATTTATTGATCAACACTCCTGCAATGCAGTCTTTTCATAATTAGTATATTATTTGCTTTATCCTAATTCAAACAGTTTGCTTAGCCATGGTTGGGGGGGGTACCTAACAGTACAATAGGCGAAAATGTTTGGACAACACTGGTTTAGAGGATGAGGTATGTGGAAAAGAATTGGGTTTTGGAGGGATTCTTGGTTTGGGTGGTTGAGAGGATGAGGTGTTTTGGGAAGGGGTTGGGAGAATATAAGGGGGCAGAGCACCTGAGTGAATTGCAGTGTATCTGTGACTGGGGCAGGAGTAGGGACATTGATCAAGGAAAACAAAGATGACTGTTGAAGAAGTAAGAGGAGAAGAATCCACGGGTTGAGAAAGGGAGACTAGAGAAGGTGGTGAAGCACCAGGAAAAATGTCTAAAGAGGAGGGGTCTGGAGAAGGGCACTGTTGTGATAGAGAGGATTCATGTGAGTATTCAAGTGGAAGTGGTAGAGAGTGTGGGGTAGAGAGGGTTTAGGAGGAAAGGGGATGGAGGGAACTTGGATAGGAGGATGAATATCTGCAAATACTTTAAATTTAGCAGGAGTAGGAACAGAGGGATTAGGGGGTGGATGAGGGAGCGTAGTGTTCCCTTACGTCATCTTCAGGAAGTTTTGGATGCCTTCACGGGTTTCTGGAAGGGAATTAGGTACAGAGGACTGAGAAACAAAGGTTCTCTTATAAGAAGGAGAAGAGGAGATAGATATCTGAGGGACAGGTGAAGAAGGTGTAGGAGAGAATGTAGAAGGAGAGTATGGAGTGAAATGTTTAGGTTATCTGGTATAGCAACTAAAGTGAGGAGGAGGGGTAGGTATCTACGTATCATGCAGAGCGACGCCTATTTTAAATCTGAGGACTTCTACCTCACATTCAAACTTATAGGCAGGGCAGCTCCTGTAAAACACATTATGGGAGTCTCCACAATTGGCACATGTACGTGACTGAGCAGGGCAATATGAACAGTCATGACCAGTTTGGCACATAGAGGGCAACGGGCTGTGGAGCGACAATGTTTGACTGGGTGGCCAAAACACCAATATTTCTGACATTGATGAGGAAGGGGTCGATATCGTCAGACATGATAAGACAATCCACAGTTATAAACCTCATGGGGGAGGTCTTGTTTATGGAAGCTAATCTTGGCAATATTAATTTGCGTTGGCCTCTGGCAAGAAGAGTGTAACACTGTACTGCTACAACATTATATTCACCAAGGCATGAAAGTAGGTCATTTTCACTGTCTGACCAGTCTTTCTTATACATGGGACAAGCATTTGGGGGAATAGAAACAGTTCCAGTGCAAGTATTAAGAGTTGGGCGAGGTTTGGCAGGAATGGGTTTACCAGTAAGGTCAGTTAGGGTAGATAGTGCAAAAGCTTGGGATTCAGATGTACCCTTGATAAGGCTTGAACGATTGGAGTGACTGCAAAAGGTTACCTTGCCTACATGTTTCTGGAGGCACTGCTGAAAGAGAAGGGTATTCTCAGAATAGGGGGTTGTGGGGGGAATCACAAAGAATCGATCCCACTTTGCTCAGCCAAAGAGAGAGAATGTTGGGAGAGAGGAAGAGGTGCTTTCTGGGTGGGTGTTTTAGAATGGATAGAGTTATCAATAAGTGTCTAGGAGGGGGCATTAGCATCAGTGGTCAGAGCCGTGGTCAAAGGAGGGGCAGGGATAAAAAAACCATCTAAATCAAATTCAGATGGGCTATTTGATGTAGGGGCAAGCCTTAATGCCTCTAATAAGGGTAAAGAATCTTCATTACTGGCCACAGTGAGCCTGAATAAACTGGGGAAAAGAAGCGGTCTACCCCTCAGGGTCCCCGTTAGGGGTAAGGGCTAGATAATTAACCAAGGGAATACCATGCCCATGGCTCCAGGAGGCCGTTTGTGAGTGACACAAAGCCAGCCTTTTATCCTTTCAGCACAGCTCTCACACCTTAGGAACGGGATAGAAGAGGGGAATAAAAAGATAAGGAAGAGGAAAGAAGAGAAGAAAGGATCAAGTAAAATTAGTTGAGGCAAAGGCTGAGGCCCAAGGTAGGGATAATCCTCTACATTGGGTCTCAGTCTCCGTCTCCTAAGCCCTCCCACGACGACAAGAAGCTAGGTTTGGGAAGGCCAAGGTAGAGATGATCTCATATCTTGGACCTCAGTCCGTCTCTTAAACTCCTTCATGACAGTAACGAGCAAGGTATTAGGAGAGTTTTTGTTGAAAAAAATGCATATTTCCCATATCTTACATAAGTCATGACTTAGATCTTTTGTATCTATGGAATTCATTAACATAATTTTGAAAACAAACAGAAATTGTATGTTTATAATTAATATATCACCAAAATAAGTTTCCTGAATGGACTTATCCCTTCCAAGGAGTAAGAGAGAACAAAATCTTTATTATTACAGTAATCATGGATATAAAATAATGCACAATAAAAATAAAAATGTTTTATTAGCACTTACATTCAAAATTAAATAAATGAAGTTATCCTTTATCAAGACCTCAGAATTTTTCGTCTTTGCCACAGTGTGCCCATTTTAATTTGGAATGAGACAAGGATGTGGTGTTGAAATAGAATGTGGCTATTGTTCCCTTAAGATTTTAAAAATACTATGCTAGAGAGTAGTTTGTGTATATCTTACTGTCTTGTGACATTTTCTTGTTTTGAGCATCAAATGTTTGTCAAAGTAACAAATACAAAATCCTTTTTTAATCTTTTTTTTTAGCCTTTTTACTACATGTATAAAAAATATCATTCACTTATGAAAACCCATATTCAGAAACAGTATAATCAATATTGGTCAAAATAAGAGAGAAAAAAAGGAATAATCATGGAATATTATGCAGTATCAATCTTTTATTCTTTTTTCTTGTGTCCAGCACCAAGAACCTTGCGTCTCTGTGCAAACATGTGCATGTATAATGATGGGAACACTGAAAAGAAGAAGAAAAAATATTAGAACATTTTTGAACAGTTAATTTAGCAGTTTACCTAAACAAACTTAAAAGGAAAAAAGAAAGGAAACAAATAAAAGGCAGTATCAATATTCATATTTCTAACTTTGGTTAACTTACAAGATCTGTCAGAAATATAATGAGCCAGTTTGAATATCTCAAATACCAGTCACAATTTTTTTTGTTAAAATTGATAGTCAATCAATGGCATGATTCAGCTACACTACACTATTACTGGAAAATCCTAATTATTGTATTCACAATAATATCAGTAGTAGATCAAAGAACCTTATCAAGTTTCCCCCCAGAGCTGGACAAATATGACCAAGGCTTGAAAAAGGAAGTCCTAACTGAAGACAAGCCATGGGGCCCTGAAACAAAAGTTCAGAGCCCTCAAGAGAAGTTACCTCAGTCCTTTTGAGGAAAGCAAGCCTGGCAAATCTGAAGCACCAAAAAGGTCACACTCAAATTTTTATTTTTATTTTTTATTTTATCTTTTCAAATATTCTTCGTTGTCTGTCTGTGTGTTTCTGCTCATTTTTAGGTTTTGCAAACCATAGCTCCACTCAGCAAACTCCCCTGCAGCCAAATCATTTGCCTTTTCAAAAAGTTAATATTACTGCTGAAAGTTTGTCACTGCCATGGAAGATTAAATTGAAGTGAATGTCCAAAAAAGAGACTTCAAAAT
>NC_091569.1:26970312-26987812 GCF_042767895.1 Penaeus vannamei | reverse complement strand
TGAGGAAACACCTTTTACTGGCTAAAATCTGCTGAAAAGTTTTGCTAAATCATGAGTCTCCCTAATTTCCTAATACAGTAAGATTAAATGCAAGTACTTAAGACTGCTAAAAATACTCCTAATTTCTATAAATACAACCAGGAAAACTGTGTAAGAAAATATTTAATAAACCAAATTGAAAACATTTTCACAACTGACAATTAAAACCCTACCATAAGCTCATAGGGTTGACATAACTAAATCCACTATCAATATAACTACATGTATTTATTTATCATACACCCCCCTTTGGGAAAGTACATTTGTATAGTTAAATGCAGATCTCTGTGCAACTGTCTTAGTATGTTATGTGGCATCACATACAAGCCCCATCTTATCAACAACTGTTGATACCAAATTATTACTCTATTTGATACTGACATTCATAGACTTCCATCGTTCTGAATATATCGAGGACAAAACATATGAAGTTTGAGATTTAGGTCACAACTCCCATCTTTCAACAACCTCAACCTGAAAAAGCTATGCCTTATCTTTAGCCCTGGTAGATTTTAAAGCTCTACATTCCCAGGTTATGCCTGGGAATCATGTGATGACCGGACAAATTATGATAAAATCCTCTCCCATATACATTTTAGCAAGAGTGATTTGCTTTTAAGTGCTGGATATTATCTCTTTAAACATATTAGTGCTGCTTCATGATTAGTGTTCATATATCTCCACATAGCAATTACCTAAAATAAAAACAATATTTGTCACCAAATTGCATCAGCAATACATTCTCCTACAAGATGACTTACCAATTTTAGATTTGACATTATAAAAGGCAGTGACACTCATTTAGGAGCTGTAGATCTCCCATTCAATACCAGGCATTTGCTTCTTTCAGCAAAAAATGGTGTATATTAAGACGATAACGCATATTCAAAAATAATTCAATTTCACATTTATCATATTTTCATTGAAAAACAATTAAATCTGAATTATCTACTCAGACTAGCTTATAAAATATTTGGATAGTAATCTTATTCACAGGCTGCTAATCCATCTATTTCTGGAAATAAACACTGCCATCTTATAGAGCATTAGAAAAAACAACAACATAGGTACAGCTGCAGCTGCAGAGTTCTTACTATCCATTTTCTATAAATTAGCAAAAAGTACTAATAAATGGGGGGTACAGGGGGCTTGCCCCTGTCCAGGGAATAAATAGAAAGTTGGAAAGGTTAGGTTAGGATTTTGGGTTTGCATGATACCCTAGTTTTGGGTCTCAGTCTCTGGAGGATGCATAGCTCTTGATAACAATTACCCCTTGATAACTAATAGACCTCTCCTCACATGAGGTAGGAGCTCTCCTGTAAATATGATGCACGAGACTGCTAGATCAACAAGAAAGACTGGAAACATTGTGTGAAAATGAAACCCTCCAATTACTTCAAAGAACTCGAAGATGTTGATAAATAATATTATATATATATCGCAACTGCCTCTCATTTATGGAGAGATTCTTCCTGACCCCTTCTCTTTGCATGAGGATGAGAGGGTAAATGATATTTCAAAACAACCCTCAAAACATCGAGAGATGTCACCAAATAACTTGCAGACACACTCCGCGTATTCATAAAAGAGTCCATGAAAGTATACAAGTCCTTCAAAGCTTTTGATTACTTTGTTGCTAGTCATGTGCAGGATTGTCATTATGATCCAACTACCAACAGGACCTTTTTTTTTTTTCTTTTTTATCAGAAGTTGATTTATGGGTTAAAGTTCTTTGTTATAAGAGGCTTTTATTTACATATCTTTAAAAAATATTTTGAAAATAAGTCACGCTCAATACTAATATTCACATTCTCAAATCAAATCTTAATTAATTTTAAATCTTGGATAAGTAACAAAAATATGACTAATGATATTCTGATCATTGATAACAAAAAATTTTAAGCTGATTGATTGATTCAAAGGTGTACAATTTAATATTTCTTTTCATTCTGTAGGTGCTTCCTAGTCAACACCAAGGTATTAAGACAGCACTATATAAGACTTGGGTATGCCTGGTTGGCTTCTCACTGGAGACCGTATGTGCATGACAGCATTTAAGTTCATGCTGCAGTCATGTGGTAGCACATCCCTTCTTGTCAGAGGCAGCAGTACATTTCAAATTAAACAAGCCAGCCACATATACCAGCAAACTTTATTCCTGGAAGACACCCAGGAAAAATGCCATGCCAGCTCCAATCAGTGCAAATGATTTCTCTAGAGCAAACACTGTCTCCCCCCAAAAACTAAAAATACCTCTATTACAATAATATGTACAGTGAAGAGCTTCCAGCTTTCTCTTCAGATTGTGTGTATCCAAGCTCTCCTTTTCAGCTTATCGATCAGAGTTTTCCCTTATGGCATACCATAAAAGGGCAACAAGCCTTGCGGTTTGTACATACAAATGCACAACAACTAAGAAGTATTTTTTTTGTTTTAAAATTATAACACAAATTTCAAAAGTTCACTAATGTTAGTATACTCGCTATCACAATAAATCACGGCAAATGTTTTGCCTCACACCATGCACACGTAAGTTTTTACATGTAAACATTGCAGGGGTCTATATAGAAAATGCAATAATTTCTATTGTATAATCTTAAACACATGTTCACAATGGTATAACCAAATGTTTCTTATATTCCATGAGACAAATCATACTAAAGCCTAATCTTAAATGTCTTTTATATTCCTTATTGATTCCCTTTGACTGCTCCTACCCTCCCCAACAATAGGACAAAGATTAACCCTACAGACAGCTTGACCCAACTACACCCTGGGAAGTATTCAGCCCCATTTGCAGAGTTTCTGAATTAATGCCAGCTACTATATAGGCACACCATTACAAAACGGCACCAATTAATGCATATTTGAATGAAAACCATTCATTAATTCCACGCTGTTGAATATAACAACAAACCCACATTGAGCATTACAATTCCCCTCCTCCTTTAATACCAATAACAATGGAAGTAGATTCCTATCACAAACCATAGATATTCGTATCTAATCCTTGAAATGTGGAAATCCTAAAATCAAAAGCAAGATGGTATTTCGTTCCGTTTTTAAAAGCTTGGGAAAGTCCGGTGTATCATAACTGCAAAGCCAAGACAGCCCATGCAAGCCCCACTACCTCCACGCCTTTCCTATTCCCATTGACCCATGAACACCAAAGGACCCTCTAACGGACTTCATGTGACCTCCTAGGGCCTCCTAGACCAACAGAAAACCCTTTACACGGACCTTAGCTTCCTCAGACATGGTATAAATTGAGAGCCTCGACACAACGCTTTCCTGCTGCTCCGTTTGTAAACTCTGCCTGAGTCGCGTCCGGATCTCTTTTTTCTCTCTTGTATTTTTGTAATGAAATGTCTGAGGTGATTGTTATTTTGTGGCTGAGAATGTGATTGTTTATTTTTCCTTGAAGGGATTTTTATTGTATAATGTATGAATGTTGTAGTTAGATTTGCATACGAGGGCGTTTTCCTGCGTCCTTCCCTCTTCTTGGCGCTTTTTATTATTTTGGTAACGAAACGATCTGATGATTGTTATTTTGTTGTTTTTGCTTTTATTTCTTTATTTTTTTTCTATGAGACATTACCAACAATAAAAATTTCTGTGTATATGTAAATGGTGTTGTTTTACTTTGCATATCGCGTCCTTTCCCCTTGCTTTTAGCTCATCTTTACAATATTTGTAACGAAATAATCTGGCGTTTGTTATTCTCTGACTAGAATTGTGTTTAGTAAATTTCCTTTTGAGAGAGTTTTGCTGTAATATAAATCTTATAGCTTTATTAGCATGAAGACGAAAGCAAAGGCTGTAAAAAGGTTCTGAGTTATTATTTTACATTTCAAATCCTCATGTTTTCTATCCTCGACGTTGCTTGTCTCTCTTTTCCTTGATCTCAAATTACCAAAGTGCATCTTTCTTATTCAAGCAACTGAAATGCATCTGACTATATATGCATAGAGATAAATCTATAATGATTTTCTCCAACTCTATTTAATACATGGCTCGCTAATGGTCTTATTTACTGCTTCTTCGCTTAAACTTTAATTTGAATAACTGGTTTTGTAATTAATTCAATTCAGTTATGTTCAGGAAGATGGTGCTAGAGGATATGATTTCTTATTCTTTGTTGTTACTGGTACTGTAAAAGTTTTTGTTTTTGTTTATGCTGTGGGTTGTGTTGTTATTGGTGGTGGGAATGTTATTGGCACCATTGTCATTAAGTATGATTATTACTATTATTGTTATTGTTGTTGCTGTTATTGTTGTTTCTACTACTATCAGCAACGCTATGGTCACTATCGCTGTCATGGTCATCATGATAGCTTAACAATCACCATTACAATCGTTGTCGCATCATCGTCGTTATCAATATTTATGACTATATAACGTCACATATTTCTGACAGTATCATCCTCAATACTGTCAAGATAATTGCATCATCATGAGTATGTTTCGAACGTACTCTTCCTGCGCAAGATTCCCTCCGCATTCGCGTTACATCTGCGCATACCTCTTATTGCAACTATTAAGGTAGTTTTATCATTATTACTTTTGTTCTTATGATTACAACGATAACAATTATTTGTGTTATTATTTTTACTACATACTATTATATTTTTTGTTATTATTATCATCATCATTATGATTAATATTATCATTACCAATACTGCTATTATTAGCCTGTGCATCACTATCATTATCATCACTATTAGTATTATCATTATTATAATTACCAATATCAATAACAACATTCTTATTACCACTATCGTTTTTACTATCATTCTTATTATTATCATCAGCATTATTATTTATTTTATCATTATCATTTTTATTACTATTATTACTATCAAGATTGTTATTATTACCATTATTATTATTATTGTTATTATCATTATTATTATCTTTATCCTTATTATCATCATTATTATTATTATTATTATTATTATTATTATTATTATTATTACTATCAATATGATCAACATTTTTATTATCATAATTATTGTTACAATTATCAGTATTATTATCATTATCATTACTATTGTCATTATTATTATCATTATCATTGCTATTGTTATCATCATATCATTATTATTGTTATTTACATTATTATTATTACCATCATCATTATTGTAATTATTATAATTTTTTGTACTATTATTATTATTAATGTTATTATCATTATCATTAATTATTATCTCTATCATCATTATTGCCATGATTATTATTATGTCAATAATTTTCATCATTATTATTAGCTTCTATTATCATTATCATTACCTTTATCATTATCATTATCATTACTTTTTATCATCTATTATCAATGTCAACATCATCGGTATGATGATGATATTAACCTTAATATGTATGTTGATGTGCTACTCACGAAGTAGGTTCGTATTTCCAATGAAAGACTTTCATGTATTGTCCAGGCGTGGGAGGGGTAGGCCTATTGTCTGTAGAAAATTGACTGCAGTGAGAAATAGCAAAACCCATTTGGAAGTGAAGGCATGACTCCTTTCACAGCCGTCAGTAACTCTTCCTCCACCAAGATGAGAGAGGCAGCTTCGGTGTTGATTTATAGACGACAGCCAGGCGGGCGTCTTGTTACTGTTTTCTGAGACTGGCATGCGAACTTAAACTGGTCGGAGATGATGTATCTATTTTCAGAGTTCCTTAATTGTAATTTCGTGTTTTTTATGGTTTGTCTTTTATAGTAAGATTACATCTCTTTAGGTCGATCTATTATTTTTGCCAGATGATGAGGAATCCCGAATAATTTCGTTGCAGCTTCTATTGTTAGCCTTTTCTTTACTTTTCTCCTAATCCGTTGTTACTCCAGATCATTCTTGTACATTTCTGCTTCTTTCTTTCTCGCTGCAATGTACTTTATTATGCTCATCTATTTTGTTTATGTGGTCATAAAAATCATTAGAAATGCATAGTTGTGTTGTGCCACACTGATTAGTATATTTACATCAGATTTTGTTGTTAGCTTTATTTTATTGTTCTTTAGCTCTAGCATAGTGTACTGTGATAAACGTCATATGGTTCGTATTTTTCTAAATTCCCTTGATCAACGAAAAGATGTACAATATTCTTATGCCAAGCGTCCTTTTTCCATCATCTTATATATCTAAAAACGAATCACAATCAAGTTATTTGTTAAGAGGAGAAGAAGCAGGTTTGAATGCAGGGAATCGCATGTTTAAAGTATAAATGTCAATGATTAATTTCACAGAGCATTGGGTACAGTTTCATACAAATGTTTCTACCAGAGTTACCTTGCACATATTTATCATGTAACATTACGCTGAAACACGCCTGTTACATATCTTGTTCTGCGAAGTTATTCATCCTCATTTCTGCCTTTTTCTCGGTGAATTCTGTTTACATATTCGAATGCTGAAGACTGGCGTGAGCTTCGACCTAAATCTTTCATGCCTATATAGGTGCATGGTTAAAAGACGGTGTTAGTAAAATTATCTGCGAAACCAGGGTAATGATTATATAGGAGGGGGGATTCTGAGGACAATTTTCTTTAAAACTATTCTCCTAAATTACTCTACGGACAAGGTGTAAGTTGAGTATTATGCGTATGTGATGGTAGATATAGTCAGATGAAGCATGAAACAGCCAGGGTTACACTTGAACTCTGGGCAGTTAAAGTATTAGTTATGCAAAAGTAAAGATGCAGTTTGAAACGAAAATATAGGTCTCATCATTATATCACCTGTGCTTTGGGACCAAGATGAGTCAGTCAACATTGGTTACACTATAGTCCAGTAACCCACAGTTGGATCAACTGTAGGTCAGTTGATACAACAAAAAATTGTGTGGGGGGTTGGGGAGGGCGGGGGGATATGCTTAGCGGGTACTCCTAACCGTGGTAGAAAGTTTAATAACACAGAACAAACCAAGTCATTCGAACAGCAGTCAAAGAGACAAAAGCCATCTTATGGTAAAGAGTAAAGGAGCGAATCCCAGAGGTGACGGTTGGGCTACTGATGTGGCAAAATGGCTTCAACTCTGTCTCGAGCTGGTGCACTGAGTAAAAACGTTCATGGTACTTGAATAAAACTTCCAATTTTTGGGTTGCAGACTTTTCAGAGCCTAAGATGAGCACTCTCTAGGATCATATGGAGTACATGATTATTCCTAAATTACTTTCAAAATAAAGGGGATGGATATCTTTTAAATTCGAAATTGAAGGAGGTAGTTGACCAAAATCAGTTGATAGTTGCAGATCAGGAAGTGGGCAATGGCCTCAAATAGGTTAAAGACCTCAGGTCTAATAGGATATTTAATTTAGAACTATAAACATTACATTTGAAGAATTTTGTGACTACTTTCATTTCGATATTATTATAAGTGACGCCAGAAGTGACGCCAAACATGAGGAATCTAGCCTTGCCAACCCGACACTTCTTCTATAGCATTTCCGTCGCAAACTAATAATAAGGGTAGTAGAGAGATTGTAATACTCAAACATTCAAGCATTCCATGATACATTCTTCCAGCGGCGAGAAAATGACGTAAAAGCGAGGAAGCGACGAAATAATCCGACGAAATTGTGGCGGATGACGTAAGCGAGGGAAATAAAGGATGAGCCATAAAGAATTGCACTTGGCAGTGGTGTGGCAATAGACACTGGCAACCAGTCTATTAGAGCTAATAAGATTTGTAATACAGTGTCACGTGACAATAGAAGCTGGATACGAGGGAAGTCAGTTGACCCCATCTCTGATTCTTGGTTGAACCCTCATTTCCGCTGACAAAAATTGTCAAATTGTTAAAGTTAAAATTTGATGTTGCACTGTATGATGCATTATTAATTAACGATGAGGATTTTAATTAGGATATCGCACTAAGGACTAGAGTAAATGTGTGTGAGTATAAGAGAGCATGTGTCTGTGTACACACGAACACATACGTGTATATGTGTGCGTGTATTATATATATATATATATATATATATATATATATATATATATATATATGTATATATATATGTATATATATATATTTATTCCCATTTGTTAAGGGAATAAGTAATGTGATATGATATAAACTATTTTACATCTATGACAATTATGTGATAAGAAATATCTCACAAGTAGGTAAAATAGGAAAATATGATGCACATTTTCACTAGATCGTCTTGCTCTAACAACAAAATAATATTGAAAATCCACACTACTATCATAAACAACATCATATAGTGTAAGCTTTAATATTAAAATGCTTTCAAATCAATATGGGCTATGGCTAAGAATAGCGAGGTTTATCTTTCGTATGCCTATGCTCATAATAAACACATTTCGATGTCATGCACAGGCAACATTAGCCTTTGGCATATTCAGGCCAACGAAAGTGTGCCATAACCAATGAGATACAGGGAAGTATCTCAAACAGTCATGTTTTGTTTACAGAATGAGTTTGAATGGTCAAAAGAATATTGCGAAAATTTAATAATTCTAAATAATTACTTTATTTATTGTGTACGTATAATTGAATACGAAGGCGCAAATTCACATATCCTTTTAATTGTAATTGATATTAATCAATAAAAAATGCG
The DNA here is from genome assembly GCF_042767895.1 of Penaeus vannamei. Classification (NCBI taxonomy): domain Eukaryota; kingdom Metazoa; phylum Arthropoda; class Malacostraca; order Decapoda; family Penaeidae; genus Penaeus; species Penaeus vannamei. Next base: position 26,979,186 of record NC_091569.1, on the reverse strand, counting down.
ATTGTCTACATATTTAAAGGAGTGTGACGTTCGAAACTGGTGCCGATAAACGAAGGAAAGTATGAAGGACGGCGCTTAGGGCCCGCGCATTTTCAACTGATTCTGGTAGCTCTACGTCATTTGATTTGTAATTTTAAGATGTTAATAAATAACTACTCGAATTTATTGTTATTCTCATATGTAATACCAGTGAAACTGTGATGAATCAATTCAATAATAAAATGCATTGATTATGTAATATACCTCCTATGCAGTGAACTATACACAGTATGTCAATGTGATCCTTGCACTTGCTTCTCTTTAGATGGATTGTGCTTCAGCTGCATATTTATCTGTCTTGAGCTTAAACCTGTCTCTCTCTCTCTTTGGCCTGTTTGCATCCATATGTCTGCCTCACTTTTTATATTCTTTTCCATTTTCTTCGTTGTTATGACGGTGGGGGGGGGGGGTGTACAGGAGACGAAGACTGATGTTCATTATGAGGGATCTCCCTTACCTTTTGCCTCAGCACACGGCTCAACTAATTTTGTATGGTCTTTTCTTTCCCTTCTTCTTGGTCTATCCCTTACCCCTCATGGGAACCTTGAGGTGTTAACTATATATCTTCGCCACATATTTCAGGCTTTATATGGCCAATGATGAAGATTAGGAGCATTGAGGCTTGTACCTTTATTAACTAACCTTCCAGACTTTAAGCTTTCTGGTTTCCCAATCCCAGACTCTCTGCAAATTAAACCTGTCCCAAATGATCCACCCAAGTCAACACCCAACCTTCAGAAAACATCCCTCTCACCCAAAAATAACCACCCCATCTCTTCCTCCTTCACAGTCTTCATTTTCTGTTTCCTCCTCCCTACTACCTCACTCCACACTCCTCCCTCTTCCGCCTGCCATTGCTCCTCTACTATTCCCACATCTACAAACCCTTTGGGTACTGTTTATAGCCCAGTCAAGACGGATCAATATTTTGTAATTCCCCTACAGGCCCTTACTCTGACAATGCCCTTCTCTTCCAACAATGTCTCCAAAAACAAGTAGGCAAAGTTACCTTCTACAGCCGTCCTGATGGTTCACAGCTTGTCACAGTTATATCTGAGTTCCAAGCTCGTGCACTTTCTACCTTGGTTGACTTCACTGGCAAACCTATTCCTGTCTAGTCTTACTCCTCCTTTAATACTTGTATTGGAACTGTTTCCATCTTTTCGGCTGATTGCCCTGTCTACAACAAGAACTTGTCAGACTATGAGAACGCCCTACTTGTCTGCCTCGTTGGCTGTGATGCAGTCACTACAGTGCTACACGTTTTTCCTCCAGAGGCTGCTGTACATCCTACTCCAATATTGCCAAGATTACCTACCTCATGAGGACTACGTTGGCAGAGTCCTGCCCTGTCTGATCATAAGGACCTTTACCCCATCAGTGTCAGAAATGTTGGCATTTTGGCCACCCTACCACACGATGTTGCTTCACAACCCACTACCCTCTATGTGCCCAGCCTAGTCACAACCATTCAAACTACTCTGAGCAGTCACATACATGAGTCATTTGCAGTGGCTCCCATAATGTATTTTATATTAACTAATCTGCCTACAAGTTTGAGTCAGAGGTAGCAGTTCTCAGATTTAAACTTGACAGGAAGTACACCGATGAGCCTTTTCTCTCACTCCTTACTCCAGTGCTGCCCTTTGTTCTTCTCATCTTCCTTCTTCCCAAGTTTTCAACATACTACCCAGTACATTGCTTGCTTAACCCTCGACTTTCCATCTCCACCCATCTTTTCTCTCAGCTAATTTCTTTAACCAACTTAAATCCAGATACTCCAATCTCTACCAATTTCCCAGTGAATACCCTTCCTCCCCATTGCCTTACCTACCGCACCAGACAATCTAAAAGTTCCATCCCCTCTGCTACATCCTCTTCTACATTTACATATGCTCCTCAAATGCTTATCTCCCCTTCTCAGAAGTAAACCCTCATCTCACAAACCTCCCCATCCAACTTACCTCGAGAAACTCTGGAGGTAAAATTTCCTATATACGACCAAAGAAAACACCTCTCCTCCATCCACCATACAATATCTTTACTCCGACTTCCTCTACACTCAAAGTGACTAACAATATCTATCCTCATCCTCTTCATGTCCCCCTACCCTTCTTCCTCCTCCGTTTCACCTTCTCAAAATCCCTTCTTTCCCCCATTATCATTACTGTTTCCTCCTGTTCATGTGACTCCTTTCTGCCACAACAATGTCCTTCCTACCTCTCTTGATAGTCCTCCTGATAACTCACCTCCTACCCCTGGTCTCCTTCCGCAAGTTCTTCTCCAACTTTTTTAACACCCATTTCTCCCATCTTCACTATACTTCTCCATCAGAAAATACCTAATGTTGTATCTCTCTTTCATGCCACTATCTCTTGCACTGTTGTTTGAAGCTTTCTTCACTCATGGTTCAAAGTTAGTTCAATTTACTTCTCCCTTTCCTTTGCCATTGAAACACTATTATCCCAACTCCTATCAGCTTTTCTGAAAGTTGGTGACTTTAACTGCCGCCACTCTCTTCTGGGATATTCCACTACTCCCCATGGCCGTTTCTTGAAACCTTCTCTCCAATACTGATCTTATCCTTCTTAACTCAGAATGCCCTAACCATTTTTACATGTCTACTCAATCCTTTTCATGCCTTGATCTTTCTCCATTCTGGAGTACTTCACTATTTTTACTCCTACTTCATACGCCCCCTCCTCAAAACCCCACACCAACTTTTGCTCTCCCTCCATTATCCTTTTCTTCCACTATCCTGATTGCAGCCTTTTCGACCATTCACCAAATCTCCCAACCTTACATTTGGAACTCTAATTGCACTAAAGATCTAATCTTCAACTTCCCACCTCCAATCCCCCCTCTCTTCCATTCAAGTTTCTTTTACCAATCAATTACGTGTTTATTTTAAAGTGCATCACTTATCTTCACTGTAGAATCCATAACTCCTTCACAAACAGCTGGTGAAATTGTTTCCTTCATAACATTCTCTATGCCTGTTTGTTGATTTGTAATCTGTTAGACAAACATCCCCCTCACCCTGCCTCCATCCCCGATACCCAAAATACCCTCATCTCTGATCTTCTCCAAGTAGTTACTGAACTTGGTGTCTATTTTGGCCAGGTTACTAATGACTCTCATCATTCTCCTTACTTCTCTTGCATGGAGTCAGCCAAAAAGTGCACTCCCATTTCCTCCCTGCCCTCTGCAGTCTTATAATGCTCCCTTTTCTTCTGAACTCCATTATGCCATAGTCATACCACAACATCCCCAAAGGATCTGACGATATACCTTACTGTATGCTATGACATCTCCTGTGGCTCTTCTACTTCCTCTTTTTACCCATAGTTCGAAGGTGTCCCATAAGGCAGTGTGCTCAGTCCCATATTATTCCGGTATCCTGTCATCCCTGTCCATGAATTATTTAGCCATCTTTCCATACTTGCTCTCAGTTAACTTCTTGTCTGCATTAGCAATATTTTCTTATTGGGCCACTGGCCATGGTTTCCGATTCTCTACTTCTAAATACTTCTCTATGCTTTTTCTCTCATTTACGTATTGGCCTCCTGATTTCCACTCTCTCTATATGATGCTTTACTCCTATTTCAACTCTATAGCAATTTATATGGTGTATTTTTCTCTCCAGACTGTCCAGGCAGGACCATATCCATTTCTCTTAAAGAAAGAGCTTGCCATCACCTCTTACTCTTGCAGACTCTCTCCCATATATCTTGAGGTTCAGATCACAAGACTTCTCTATCTTCATACTACCCTGATCCTTTCCATTCTTGATTATGGCTGCTTGACATCCTTCTCTCAACACTGTGCCCTTCTTTTAACAGAAATGGTATTGGTTAAAACGAACATAGCTCTACAGAGCTATATTCATTTTCACCAATTTCCTCTTCCTAAACTATTCCTCACCCCTTCATCCTATCTTTTCCTCCTCCGTGTTTACCTACTCCTTGCCTTTTCCTTTTCTTGCCCTTTCATATTTTCCCCATCTCCAATCCCTTTCTCTTTGTGTCCCTTCATTCCCTCCTTGGCTTACACCTTCCTTATGTAATAGCGTTCTGATTTCCTGGATCCACCCAAATCATACATCCTACCGTCTGTCCTCTCCGATTTTCTCGATCATATCTCTACTCACTCCTCAAGTACCCATGGCTATACAAATGGCTTTAAATCCATCTGGTTTCGCTGTAGTCTTCCCTTCCCAAGCATAAACCTTTCCCTTTACTCGTGAATCCAGTGGCCTTACAACAGAACTACATGCCATCCTGTCTACCATCCCTTCCTCATGTTTCACTATCTGTACCGGCTTACGCAACTCATTTAGCTATGAATCAGTCAGGTTTTGCTAGACACCCATCCATGTCGACATCCCCGGCATCCCCAGCAACGACCAAGCAGTTGCTTTGTCCACAACCCACCAACCTCATTTTCACTTATTCCAGCCACCGACTATGACTCATTTATTTAAGTTTTACATTTTTGCCTGCTGGTAGTCTTTTTTGTCAGGTCTTACCACTAATAAAATACAAATGATTAAACTTTTCATCTCCCCATGGTTAGTCCCATTCCACCAGAATACACTGGAAAACTGTTCTTTCCCGTTTGCGCATTCCTGTCTCATGTAACACTCATACCCACCACATTGTTCCTCATGCAATGTTCCTTTTTCATTCCCACACATCCTGTTATCCTGTCCCCTCTTTGCTGCAGTCCATACCTCTGTTTTTCCTTACTTTTTCTCCCTTCCCTGACCCGGAGTCTGCTGGACATCTTCACGGAATCCCCGACTTTCTCATTTGACAACTTGTTCCCCATCCTCAGACGCATTGATACCCTCCATTTGATCTAATTACTTTTCGCCCATAACCCCTTCTCCCTTTTACTAATCCCTGCCCTACCCCATTTATATTTACACTTTTCACTACCATACTGCCTAATAATGCTGTATGACTATTGGCATCTAACACATTTTGTTCTAACACTTAACTCATTTATTCCCCTTTCTAAATGATTTTCTGTAGTGCTATATGACCTTAGAGGTCTAGCATATTTCTATGTTTAAACCATTAGCCAGTCTTTTAACCTGGCATGTATACCAGAGGATGCCAATCCCTATCCTAGTAGTGAAAATTAACTGAAAATTCAGTACGTAAGGCTTTTGATGAGGACGCCCAAAGAATGAGAACTGATAGTAATCCTTAAGGAAGCAATACTGTAGGATAATGTAGATCCCTTTCATCCGGAAATGAGTTTTACCTCATAAAACCTTGAAAAGTTAAGGGTCAGAAGCCGGTGGCCCTTGCCTTTGTGTATTAAATATTCTCTCATACAGAAAGTCGCTCTTCGGCACCAGAGCCCCCTAGGATTGGATCCACATATGGAAAAGCATATCTGGATCACGATCATTCATGTAGACAAGAAAAATGTTTCACTACTTAATTGATAAGTCCATTACAGAAGTCAAATGAAACATACAATATCGAACTCAGTGCAATAGTGACCATGCTTGTACCTGTCAAGGTGGTACTCTGTGTTGTATTTCTTAAATTTCTGTAGATATCAGAATGGACGTGCTATTGCCACTGATACCTTTCGCATTACTAAAATTCACAGGGCCTTAAAAACACCGAATGGAACAGCTCAAGAGGAACAGTCGGACACCACACCCAAAATAAAACACGTTTGCATTTCTACTTCTTGGGCGTCAGAGTACCACGAAATGTAGAATACACACACACACACACAAATATATATATATATATATATATATATATATATATATATATATATATATATATATATATATATATATATATATATTCTATCTGCCTTCTATTTTAAATACGTTGGACATAGCCCTTTCCCAGACTTTTTTCACTTAGTTCCGTTTCCATCATTCCGGTACCAGTGCTTTGAAACTCGCTGACCTAACAGGACCCATTCTAATGTTGTTGGAGATGCGTATCATGATGGGGAGAGGGTGAGCCATACCTTACCACGCTGGTCCAGTGCGGGTTGGTAGGGGTTCGTATAGTCGCCTTTTACGACACGCAGTTCGCACTCAACTCAAATTTTCATGCTAGTCTTTGAGTCCGGTGTTCTAACCATTCGGCTGCATGTGTGTGTGTGTGTGTGCGCGCGCGCGCAGCAAGTATACATACATATATTTGTGTGTGTAAATATGCACATATATATGTGTGAATATGTGTGTGTGTGAGCATAAATATATATACTTAGGTATGTGTGTGCGTGTGTGCATAAGTATTCATACATACATATGTGCGTGTGTGTGTGTGTGCGTGTGTCTACATAAATACATATACATATATATGTGCGTGTATGTGCATAAATATATATACTTACATAAATATATATGTGTGTGTGTTTATATATATATATATATATATATATATATATATATATATATATATATGTATATGTGCGTGTGTGTATATATAAATATATATATTCATGTGTGTATACATACATTTATATGTGTATGTGTATATATATATATATATATATATATATATATATATATATATATGTATGTGTGTGTGTGTGTGTGTGTGTGTGTGTGTGTGTGTGTGTGTGTGTGTGTGTGTGTGTGTGTGTGTGTGTGTGTGTGTACATGTGTATATATAAATATGTATGTGTGTGTGTACACACACATACACACCGTGGTTGTGTTATCGAGGAAGAGTGTGTATGTGTGCGTGGGTGTATGGAGATGTGCACAGATATATATGGTCCCTAATGACCATTATAGTATCCCAATTTATTTTTTTATAAAATGATTTATAGGTCGTTTGCACACACACACACACACACACACACACACACACACACACACACACACACACACACACACATACACACACACACACACACACACACACACACACACACACACACACACACACACACATATATGTATATATATATATATATATATATATATATATATATATATATATATATATATAAAGTAAAATTTTGTAAAGTGCACCTCGGTATTTTGACATGCATAGTAATATGAATGCAAATCGTAGTAGCAAGAATAACAATAATGATTATGCCTATGATATCAATGGCAAGAAATTTTCCAAGGTTCTTAAATCAGAAATAGGGCAACGGTCATATGATTTAATTTGCCCTGTCATCACGTAAAAAATCAGATCCCATCTATTTTCAAATTTTCAATTGCAAAGAGGAAAATGATTCAAATATATCTTACCGTTATCCACGTCGATCAGAAACAAAGGAAGAGTTTTGACAAAAAATATGGAAATACAGCTAATTCTTTCTCGTCTATACTTAAAGACGAAGTTTCATATTTTTATTCGGTCCTTGTTTACGTGTAATTACCTTTGCCCAAATAACGTTACTATTCGTTAGCTAGTTAATAGCTATGCTTGGTTGTCGTTGCTCTTGTTCTTTTCTCTTTCTTATCTTCCTTCTTTACGTTCTCGTGTTCCCGCTGTTTGGGTCTGAGCGTGGTATAAATTGTACTTTTTCAGTTTGTAGAGATAACCGTGAAGAACAGGAGGAGGAAACGCGAGGCCAGGGTCTGCTGCTCCCACGTGCCCAACGTCCTGCATGAAGGGTTAAGGGGTTTGTGGGTCCGTTGTGCATGTGAATACTTGCAGCGCGGTTGAAGTTCATTTGGCAGCTAAACAACAGACGATTTAATTAATCCATCAACATAACATGCTCTGTACTGTAAGGTAGAATGTTCGAAAGAGGCTGGCTTGTACACACCTTAATGACGGCCTGAGTGAAGGGCTGGGCTGGTCGTATTTGTGATTTGTTACTGTGATGATACTCCAGGCTGAATTGCACAATGAAAGTCTAATCCGGCCAGTGATACTTCACTTATGTTCCTTTATAGTGACGCGCATTTTGTTGACAAGGATTCATTATGGCCTCCCACGATCGGCCAAGATATTCTCGGGATCAGATCGTCGGATGGTTTCTTGTCCTCTCGTCCTCGGGATATTCGTCAAAGATGCTTCCATGAACTAAAATCTATTCGCGGCATTCAAGCCTAGAATGTGGGCTTAATTATCTGTTGAGTAATCGCTCACATTCGCCGAATTGTTACACAACAGACGATCACCCTCTTTCTGACTTTTTTTTCTTTAGCGCATTCACGCTCAATCTTTGAATATAATAGTTTGAATATAATAATTCTTAAATGAGTCGTTTCAGCTGTGGTCGTGCGGTAAGTGGTCAGCCACGATGTGCGTTCAAAACAACCGGACGTTTCTGAAATCCGATATCTGTCTTGTTGCAGAAGTTTGTGATGGAAGAATTTGCAACTTTCATGTTCTGGACCCTCGATGTAGGTGGTCCGTCTCTTGCCATTACCTCAGTCTGCATCATCGTGCAGCAACGCTTCTGAATGCGTCTTTGTGTTTCTGCAAAGCCCACAAACAGACACGTGCCTTGGCCCATTTGCATATCAATATGCGTCAGCAGAGGATAACACGATGATGCATAGATGAAACGCTAGTTATCTCTGCTCATGGACACCTATGGTGTAGCCCTATTTGTGTCAAAACTTAAAAATCGGGAGTTTTAGACTCTTCTCCATATTCGCTTTCTCAGTTTTTCTTCTTGTTTTTCCTTTTCTCATCTTTCTGTGTTTTTCTTCTTTTTGTCTTTCTTTTTTTCTCTTTATCTTCCCTTTTCTTCGTCTTTCATCATGATACATTCTGGGACTTTCCACAAGCGTGACTGACTGACAAGGAAAACGATCTCCGCACAGCGCGTTCCTTTAGGAGCTTGGTCACAGGAAAGCCCTCCAGGGAGTCACTC
>NC_091569.1:26963038-26964812 GCF_042767895.1 Penaeus vannamei | reverse complement strand
CAGTAAATAACAGACATGTAATGAATATGAATTAAATGGGAAGGCAAGGTGATACTTGTGCAAACGGGAGACACACGGACACTGAAGTAACCTTTTTAACTGTAAAAAACGTTAATCATTAATATGTCAAGTAATGTATGTCAGGAATCATACGGAATCATATTGTACATATAGACATGCATATATATAGAAATAAATGCATATCTCTCTATCAGATATTTAAACATCTATCTATGTATACGGTAAATATACATGTCCAATGGGACGAGACGTACAATTTTGAAAATCGGCTGATAGAGTAGATAAAATAATCCGAAACGATATTCGAATATTTAGCTGTCAAGAAATACATTATTTCTGCATTGTGAATGTCATGGAATATATTTCTTTTAGTGAATATCATAGCTTGACGATATAATATTTGAATAAATATATATGTGGTAAATAAACATACAGAATGATTTTGGGACTGAAATTAGCTGGCTGCTCAATAAGTAAGTTCCCATGATGTCAGCCAAGTTTCCATGGCAAGCCTGACAGTGCTGCTGACAACTGGATAACCACTACAATGGTTCCTGAGTCCCATGAAGCGGATCCACAAGGTCGAGCCATGGTCCGCTCTGGCTAAGGTCCGGTGCTTCACTGAGCCAAGCATATTCGCGAAGGCAGTCAGTTGCCTCGGGTTTTCGCTGCAGAATGGAAATGAAATACTAACACTGCCTTCGTTGTTGATTATTTTCAGGCTATTTTTCACCGTTTTTCCTCTTCCTCGCTCTCTTTGTGTTAGAACCGCGAGCTGTTTCACTTTTTTCCCATAATTTTTAGTTTCAAGTTTCTTTTATCTTTACATAAACACATCTGCACATGCACATATACCCTTTGTATTGTATGTGCATCGCATGTTTCATTCTTCGACACAGTTGAACACTTGGCCATTCCGACATAAAGGAAAAGTAAACAATAAGCCGAAGATCTCTATTCGAACCCACGTGTTCGAATCAGTCGGCGTGGGGTCTCGAAACAGAAGGTTCCCTCGGCCACGCATAATAGCTGAGATAACCATCGATGCTTCTTTGATCGGGCTTCGGGTGCCCCCTTATTAACAGTTGCTACGTGACACCCCGGCATTGTTCTCCCGGCGTGAGCGTTATCAGTCGGGAGTGGTGTACATGGTGGCCGGCGGCGTCTCCCCAACGCTCAACAGTTGCTTTTCTTTCCATGTTGTTTATGAGAGGCCGGTTACGTTGTTTACCTGGCCTGGTGCGAACGGCGGGGCTGCACGTAACACAGCCATAAACTTTGGTCAGTGCGTGTCATTGTTAGAGGAAGTAAGATATATGTGTGCGTAGAGGTGAGTACGTGAGCAGCGTCCGACTCGAGTTCAAGGGTCACCAAATCATGACACTGATCACGTGAACATGAACAATACAGTATTTGCAACACAATTTCATTAAAATATGCTAACGGGTATGCATGGCAGTGTGTGTGTGTGTGTGTGTGTGTGTGTGTGTGTGTGTGTGTGTGTGTGTGTGTGTGTGTGTGTGTGTGTGTGTGTGTGCTTGGATCTAATCTACCAGTCTGTCCACACACACACACACACATACATGTGTATGTGATATATATATATATATATATATATATATATATATATATATATATATATATTTATAAATCTGTGTGTATTTATATATGTATGTATGTATAATGTATATGCATCATATATATGTATATATATATATATATATATATATATATATATATATATATATATATA
>NC_091569.1:26932181-26934681 GCF_042767895.1 Penaeus vannamei | reverse complement strand
AAACTGACTAATTCAAAGGCTTGCACCATCATCCAGTTATCTCATTACATGTCTATTTAACATGATGCTAAACAGATGATAAAAAAAGATCCTTTGCTCTTTTGCTTCATGAAAATATAAAAAAAAATAACAGAAATTACACAACTAATAATAATACATAAAAGTGGGGATTAGAAAAAAAGATAAGAAATCAGCTGCATCTGATAGCAGACATAATAAGCGGAAATCTGTACATTCAGAAGCCAAGACCAGTCCTCTGAAATGGCTTTGTTGTTTAATGTTGTTGCTTCACTGACACATGAAACTTCACCAATACAGGTAATAGTGTGTCCTCTGCAACATTAAGTCACATCTCACTCACAGCACTTACTCATGAAAAGCTATTGCTATTTCAGTGCTGGTGAGACTGCTTCCTCCATCCCACATTGTAAGAAATAGTGGCAATGGTTGGGAAAGATTTGGGTAGTTTATCGCAAAAATATCTCTAAAAGGAAAAGACTTACATTTACTATGAATGTAAGAAATATGAGCTAGAAGAATTAAGAAAGGGCTGTAGAAAAATCATAATACAAAATGAAAGTATTAAATGCAATCTATAAACATGCTATCAGTTACTATGGATATAAAAAGCTTTGCTTAAGAAAAAGGTTTAGAGTTGATGAAGTGTATAAAAAAAATCAGAAAAAGACATCTTTAAACTTCCAAATACTACAACAGACTTCATATATCACATTATCTATAATATGCCAATGAAGATAAAAGTATTTGGATCATTTCAACAAATCTAACTGTTAACAAAAAAATGATCACCTGAGATGAATCTGATAAAGTCCACCTGAGCTTTCTCCAGGTATATCAATTACTTTATATGTCATATATAAATGATAAATGCTACCCTTTTAGATAAACCAGAGGTTAAATTTCAAAAAAATAAGAATACAAAGGAAAAAGAAATGTACAAAAAATCACATAATATATAGTGAATGAGCTTTAGATATTCCTGTAGGCAAAAGACACACTGCTTTCTTCATAGGACAGTAGGAGTGAGGGCTAAAGACCAGCTCAAGAGCTTTCTGCATGGAAGTGTCACAACAGCACAAGATGTGAAAGGAAGAAACCACCAGTCTGCTGCTGGAACACCTCTATGGTGTCTCCGTCCTCCATCTCTAAGCCTTGTGGTGTATCATTCTCCGTGATAGGCTGGCCATCAAATCTGAACCTCACTGTCGTTTGGACAAGTTTCTGCAAAAAGATATAAATCTGAATTACAGTAAAAAAAATATGTATAAAATTTAATTTTTCACATAAAATCATAATTTTGTACATCGTGGCAAGTGTCGTATGAATGACACGGGGTATAATTGGCCTAGTTGCAGCAGGCACAAGGCAGTTATGCAACATTCTTGCATCAACTCTTGCTCAGTGCATTTAAGGCTTTTATGAACATCCTTCATCCTCCATATAGTGTCTGGCCTGGCCACTTATAAGTATGTTATACATGCTACCATGGGGATGAACATTTCTGACAATACAAAACATATTCTTCAACTTTAGAATACCTTCCGACACCTGATCATCCTAAAACTGATATGAATGGATTTTTCTCACCCTCTACTACTCATGTATGCAGGAATTATATCATGGAAAACCCCTCCATACCCCACAGACTTGATCTCAAAAGTAGGGAAGGACATGAAGATTACCCATGAAACTGCAGGGTAAAATATGATAAATGAGCTGTACAGCATATCTAAGAGATAAGGGTCATTATTATATCTAATGCTCTGGGGTGCTGCACCTCAATCCTTGCCCCAAAACACAAAAAAATCCTCCATGTATTAACCCATTAATGCCAGTATATTTTGAAGCTGAAAATAAAAGATTCCAAGTGGCTACAAAATCGGCGGGCAGGGCTACCCCAGACCCTGCCCGCCTGCCAGCCGCGGCCTGCTGCTGCGTCAGAGCACAAGCCCCGATACAGCATCACACTGGCGGGACACCCAGCAATGTTTATTTTTTCGGGTGTCTTATGTGGGACACCCGTCGTTAGTGGGTTAATTAGGATGGAGCCTATGGGGGTTCCTGCTCTCAATCCCTTCCTTGGAAAGCAGTCCCCTTGTATCATATAACGGCGTATTGCGTGGAGGATTCTTTGTATTCCAGGTTGAAGTTGGGGAGTAGCAAACCACTTGAGGGTCGCCAGGGGTACAAAGCCCTTGCATTAGATCTTTAGGCTTAACGCTTAAATTGACACTGAATGATATATGACCACACCATGGCTTTCTACTCCAACCCACTCAATGCAAAAGTAATTTTGTCTCTGAAAACTATGTGCTCTGCTTATTAACCAAAATACACTGTCCTTTGTAATTCATTCACTGCTATTTGTTCTCGTTACATCCAATATTTCAATCAGGCTGTACTTCCTACACAAAAGAAGCTTGATCCAGTCTCTTTTATGAGATTAGTGGTTCATGATGAATTTACATATCTTTAATGA
>NC_091569.1:26869349-26871849 GCF_042767895.1 Penaeus vannamei | reverse complement strand
ATTATTCACATGCTACACTGGAAGTCATAAGCTTTCTAACATTATTCAATTACTGCACTGGAAGTCTCCTCATGATAGTTGTTCATTTAAAGAATTTTGGTGTATCAAAGAATTTTATTTATTCATGCTGAAAAAATATTTTTGATGGTGCTGTGCAGTTCTCATGTTTCCTTTATCCAAGGAATTGAGTTTGACATATATGTAACATCAGGCAAATGGAAATTAGACATGTATTTAGGTTTTCTTTACTTTTATCTAGTCATTCCTGATACTTGTATAAGGGAAAACAACATAACCTACTTAATTATGGTTGTACATTGGAATAATTTTTTTCTCTCTCCCTTTTCTTATATTATAACAAATTGGTGAAGACCTTTTAATGATTCACTTATTAATCTTGATTTCTTACAAATCTAATTCTGTTTATAGTAAACTTACTTCAGTACATTGTGCCTGATAGTACTGCTCTTGTTAAAATGCCTAGTGCACTTTTCCATACAGTGGTATGAGTGCAGTACATTTCAGAGGGGAAGGAAGATACTAAACATATAGATATTACAAATAACAAGACTTCAAGAACATGATGTGTATAGACCTGAGGTGGTATTTTCATGAGTTTTATTGTTGAAACGTAGCCTAGTATTTATTATAGTATTTATTAATTAATTTATTTATTTATGTTTTTTGATATTCTTAAACCTAGTAGCTAGATTTATTTGTGCCTGAATTATATTTCTTATGTGGATACAACTACATTCTCCAAATTAACTTCACAGAAATGGAATTACAAGCTGTATAAAGCCATGTGTTTTTATTGTTATTTGAAATACATCCTGTGGAAATGTCAGTGAGAAAGTAATAACTTGTCTAATAGTAGAAAAAAACCATAATGCACAAACCAGATTTATTGAAGAAAGTGAGATAACAGTTTTGGAATTGTCCTCGATGCCATCTTCAGACCCCAAGATGGAATCGAGGACAATTTTGAAACTGTTGTCTCATTTTCTTCAATAAATCTAGTTTGCGCATTGCAGGTTTTTCTACCATGGTATCAACATGGCAGAGTGTTTTTCCATTCAACTTGTCTAATCTGTTTCTGTCTTCTAAGAAAAGCTATTAAATGACAATAAAAAATTATGGAACTTTTCCAGGTGGTTTCATTGTTGATTTTGTAATCCCATATAAGATATTTGAATATTAGTGATAAAAAAATGAAATTTAAATTTGTATCTATATGGAAGCAGCATTTATAAATGATGAGGGTCATTTTTCAGCGTAGTGTCTTATTGCACTCATATTTTGCATTCTTTAGATAGTTTCAGAAAAAAAAATTCTTCTGGAACTCCAATAAACAATATATTTTTGTGGGTGCATAGGCACATACACATATATATGTCATCTTGAACTCCATCTTGGTCTTGTCTACTCTGAAGATTTTATGTCCTGTTGATTACAACTCTAATAACCACATTGCTATAATTATAAAATAATAACATAAAAGTATTTTTTAAGGAAAAAAAGTTTGGCAAACATTATTTTACAACAGCTGAGAAACCATGTGTAATCTGGAAGTTGAAATGGAGTGAAAATGGAAGTCATAAAAGAATGAGAACAGCTAAGCATATTGTTATACCTTACCTTCCACATATATGTTATAAACTTTTTGAAAATCAGAATCTGTGCCTTATACATACTATTGAACCAAACTATGGAGTATGACTGTAATACTATACTAAAAGACATAAGTCCATAGAAAACTTCTAAACAACCCAATTATTCAAAGTACTGAAATACATACTGTCAAGTAGATAGATGTCTGTAGGGATTTCTAAACTCTCCATACTAAACTATATTGCAAGAGATTCACACAGACATATTTCGTTCTTGCCAATTATCTTGCTGCAAGCTATATTTCTACTGATGTTACAGGGAAGGTCACACAAAAAATAGTTTTTATAGTCAAAATGTATTTTAAAAATGCAATACAATGACATAAATTTATTACATTCGTTATTCATCTTGGAGCTGTGATACCACCATTTCATGCTTTGGACGCTGTGGGATGCACGCAAGTGTAACTTTAATGCCCGAACTGGGCAGAACCATGGTTAGTGGGTCACACTGCACCTGCCCGATGTGAAAGTTATGGCAGTTCAGAGATTTTAAAGTCCATTGTGAAACCTGTGTACCGCCTAATTCAGACTCGGTAATGCGCTGATAAGAGCCAGGATCTATATCTGACTGACTCTCGCAAAGGTCTCTTGTCATTTCTGCCACATACAATATGGAACACGGGAATGTACTCTCCGTTAGTTCATCAGGGTTTTTTTCTTGACTACTTTGATTTGATACTGTTTCCTTGTACTTTTTTTGCTCTCTTTCCTTGTTCTTCTGATCATACTTTACTTTATCTTTGGTCCTTTTTCTGCCTTTGTTTTTTCCTTTTGTTTTTCTTCCTTTGTTTTTTCCTTTTGATTTTCTTCCTTTGCCCTTTTCCCTT
>NC_091569.1:26859349-26864349 GCF_042767895.1 Penaeus vannamei | reverse complement strand
TCTTCTTCGTCATCACCACCTTATTCTTCTTCGTCGTCTTCTTCTTCTTCTTTATTTTCTTCTTATTCTTCTTTATCAATTTCTTCTTCTTCGTCTTCTTCTTCTTCTTCATTTTCTTCTTCTTCTTCCTCTTCTTCATCATCTTCTTCTTCGTCTTCTTCTCCTTCTTCATCATCATCATCTTCTTCTTCTTCTTCTTCATTTTCTTCTTCTTCTTCTTCTTCTTCACCATCTTCTTCTTTTTCATCACCATCATCATCATATTATTATTATTGTTATTATTATTATTATTATTATTATTATTATTATTATTATTATTATTGTTATTATTATTATTATTGTTCACTATCATAATCTTATTATTATTATTATTATTATTATTATTATTATCATTATTCACCATCATCATCATCATCATTATCATTATCATCATCACCATCATCATCATATTATTATTATCATCATCACCACCACCACCACCACCACCACCACCACCACCATCATCATCATCATCATCATCATCATCATCATCATCATCATTATCATCATCATCACCATCACCATCATCATCATCATTAGTAGTAGCAGTAGTCGTAATATCATTATTGTCATTGCTATCATCATCATTGTATCATTATTATTATTGTTATTATTAGTAGTTTTATTATTATGATTATTTTAATTATTTGTTATTATTATCATTATTTGTTATTATTATCATTATTATTGTTATTATTATCACCATCGTCATCGTCACCATTACCGTTATTATCATCTATATTATACGGTGTGTGTGTGTTTTTGTTTCGTGTACCTCTATGAGCTTGTTTTTTCTTTTTTTATGGCAGATGTTTGTTTTTCATTTACTTTGTGCTTATTTGAGCTGAATGTTTTTATGTGTTATGTGCGTATGTAAATTG
Source organism: Penaeus vannamei (assembly GCF_042767895.1). Lineage (NCBI taxonomy): Eukaryota > Metazoa > Arthropoda > Malacostraca > Decapoda > Penaeidae > Penaeus > Penaeus vannamei. Next base: position 26,863,429 of record NC_091569.1, on the reverse strand, counting down.
TATGGATTTTATGTATCTGTTTTATATGCCTTGTATTTTATATATGTGTCATATGCGTCTGTTGAATGTATGAGATTTATGTATCTTGCATGTATGTGGACTACATGTGTTTTACGTTATATGCATGTACGTGACCTCAATGTGGTTTATTTATGTATCATGTGCGCATGAGCACTGTATGAGCTTTATGTAACATGTGCGTCTGTGAGTAGTATGTATTTTATGTATCATGTGCGTATATGAATATGTGTTTTATGTGTCGTGTGCGCATTTGAATTGTGTGTTTTACGTGCCATACATGTATTAGAATTTCTATGGGTTTTGTGTACTATGTGCATCGACCACATTCGTATGTGGAACGCATTCGTTTTGTAACCCATGCGCGTAATGAAATTTGTGTTTTATGTGTCATGTGCGAAAGTGAATTATAAATGTTTTGCTATGCGTCTGGAAATGATGTATGCTGTATCATGTATGTATGTATCATGTGAGTGTGGACTGCATATTGACATACTATTGTTTCTTATTTTGTTTTGCGAATTCAGTTAATCCTCATGCATGAAGCCGCTTCCCTCCGAGACGACCCTCTGCCACTTCAGCCAGCAAGTTCGTCCAGACAAGAGAGAGCTGAAGACAAGGGGTGAGCAGAAACCTAAAGCCAAGATTCGTGTTCTGTCTTATAAGGAAAGTGGAAAGAAAGATTCGGGTCAGAAGACGTTTTCTGCGATGACGAAAGCGGAGATGCTCATCGCTCCTTTCCTATTACGGGCGATTTCGAACGTTTTCGGCGCTGCTCTCGTAATTTAAGCGGATATCCGTCATCAGCGCATCGTTTGAAGGATATTTTATATACCTTAAACCAGCCTTTATATTTTCCTCTTTCCAGGGTGACTTTCACTGCAGGACACCCCTGAGAAAACTACTTTTATTGGAAGAAGAGTCAACAGTTCCGGATGTAAAGAGGTATACCCTGGCACCCCTGGCTCAGACCCTGGGTACTTACACCATTCTACTCGACGTTTCGGAATATTGCTACTACTACTACCAGTGATATGGATAATACTATTAAAGCTGATGGCCAGTCCCATTCATATTTCGCAAAAAGATCTTTAGTATTATTTAGTGGCTCACAAAGTAATTTAGTCTTATAAACGCCCGAGGTACACTCAGCCGCAGAACCAAATACGAATTCCACAATAACGCGGAGAACAATTAACAAGCATCATGACGTCACAGCAGATGATGGGCGGATGCTGCTCTGATAGGTGATGTGGGATCGACTACATCTTTTATTCTGTTTATTTATTATTGCTATTATTATTTCAGTTTAAGCTACTTTTCGGGCGAGCTTTGTTTTACGGGCGTCGACAATGATGAAGTAGAAGATCCGGACAGAAAGCAGGAAAGGGCGCGAATGGATAAATAAATCAAGAAAGGAAGCAAAGGGGTAAAAGACAGAGCGTGAAAATGAATGGGAGAATAGAGAGAAATCACGAGTGAAATTAAATATAAGATTGGATGAAACAATCGCCAAGTGAAGGAAGAGGTGGAAGGGATAAATTTCCTTTTTTTGTTTCCTCAAATGATGGAGTTAAGTTTGTCCCAAAAGAAGTTTAAAAGAAGACAAGCACAACATGCATTCACATCATATAGTATGTGTTACATATAAAACAGTTTTCTTTTTTTTTTTGCATGCATTTTTTTCTAATCCTTTTTTTAGCATCTCTAAAATTGTTGTTTTTTGTTTATTTTTTGCGCGCATATAGTAATCACATTCAGCAACCATTTTTGGTTTTGTTATAGTCCACAGATTTGTCAAAATGCATTTGCATAACTATAGGATTTGTGTGGGATTATGTGACGTAATCAATATTATTGTCAAGAACCACTATGCAGATCTCTCAGTCTTTTAAATGCCTCTGAAGTAAATTCCAAATTTTCGCTGTTATTTCCTCTCAATAAGCGTCCCATGCCATTAGCAACCTTCAGAAAAAATATAAGTATTTTTTTCACTGCAGAAATTAATAGGTTTCACCTTCTGTTTTATATTTCCGTTGACATTACTGTGTGGGTGACAATCCAAAACAACTTTATAAAAATATATCATGTGTGACGTATTCAAGCCATTATTATTAAACATATTATGACCATGTATTTCATTTCAAATAAACCTTTACCCTGTCATTTCTGGTATCTGTCATCTACCGACTCGGACGTCCGACCCTACCGGTAATACGTCATACCCAACCGACCCTGATGTTATTACTTCACTGCTACGTCATCGGGTATTGAAGGTGTTACTAGAGTGATAGCTCTGGGCCGGGCGGTCCTCGAGCCACACCGCTGATCGGACAAGCAAACAACCCAAGAGAGCGGTTAGCGGCAAGACCATAGACCTCGTTTGTCTTGTCGCAAAATGGCTCTTAGTAAAATGAATTCAGATGAAATGAATCACTCAACCATTAAAAGATTTGAAAATAAAAGCGTGGCAATAAAAGAAAACTAAAAAAGGAGTATAGTGAAGAAAGTAGCACAGGTGGCTGCCAAGAACGCCCATGGATGGTGCTAAGCAGAGCTGTTGCTGCTGTCAGGGGGCTAGTTTGGGCTCTCGTAACATGGCAGGGGTACCTCGTAAGGGTAAGTCCGATATGCGAAGTTGAGCCTCGTTATGATGCTATGAGGGGAGCCCGGGGGTAAGCTGCGCTCACGACAGTGTAATTATTATCGCGTCTTCGAAAATGATCATACACTGTACGTTGAAATAATAGCAAAAATGATGATTGGTCTAAAAGAGGTAACGAAATAGATAGGAAGCAAGCCACATGTCAGTTATGACGTATGGCATGACGTCAAATATCTCTGAATTACGTCACTGGTGTTACCATCACGAAGTCCTCAGAAAAGGCTACTGGCCTACCCTGAGGCCCATACTCCGCCTAAAGTCTTAAGTAAACATTTATTTAGATCTTCACTCTAGTATTCATTAAATGACGGGTTCTAGGATACTATAGCGCAGGGACATCATGTAGAGGGGGAACGGTTACCGCACCTCTCGGCGACACAGCGTCCGTTTCGTGAGTGGATAAAATGTCGCGGGAAGTCATGTTATCGAATTACCGTTTATGTCTATATTGCGATTCAGATTTAGGAAACGGCATTGAAATTACAGCAAAATAAGTTTTTATGCAAAATATGTATTGAATTTGATACTGGACTTTAAAAGCATTTCTGAAATTCTGGAATCTTGAAACTAATTACAATTTTATTGCTGAGTGAGGATCACCATTCCTTTTCCTGTTTGATCCAGATGTTGTGTCTACAAGGATAAAGTTTCTAATTTTACAATCAGTGATTTGCTCTCCTTTTTCGCAAGATGGTGCTTCTGTCGCGCGGGTCGCAAATAACTCCCTCTCCCTGGTAAAGAGAGGCTGCCAACTCTCACTTCTTTGATCGCCCGGTAATATATCATTATGGTAGGGTTACCATTATTAATTAGCCCTCACTAACCCTTATTAATTAGCCCTCATTAACCCTCATTAATTAGCCCTCACTAACCCTTATCAATTAGCCCCAACTAACCAATATTAATTAGCCCTCACTAACTCTTGACTCCTTGTGGGTTATAAATTAGCCCTCATTAACCCTGAAAGGTTAGTCCTCCTTTACCCTTATAAGTTAACCCTTATTAGCACGTATTAGTTAGCCCTCATTAGCAATTATGATTGCCTTGTAATTAGAAGGTACGAAACTTACTGGAAAAAGAGACCGGGTATACTGACATCCAAGGTCTAACTGGGAGGTGTCTAAATGGAATCGACTGTTTCGACCTGCAGACCCTCAGAATAAGATATTTGTCCTCTCTTAGATGAGGAAGGATGACAAAATGAAGGACAAAATTCCCTACACATGTAATGCATATAAAATTCAGCTTTGCGAATAAAGCATAAATTAACAATGAAAGAGAACATCGTTAGCTTTCTCATAATGATTACTTCTAGAATAAGTTTTGTTTGCAGATGGATGCTACGAATTCATATATATATATATATATATATATATATATATATATATATATATATA
>NC_091569.1:26841849-26844349 GCF_042767895.1 Penaeus vannamei | reverse complement strand
TTATCCTTGCCTCTTCAGACCCGAAGATGGAATCGAGGACGATTCCGGAACTGTTGTCTCACTTTCATCAATAAATCGAACACACGCAAACACACACGTGCACACACGAACATACGCAAGCACACACGCAAACACACGCACACACGCAAATAGACACACATGTACACACGCAAACACATATATACATATATATAATATATATTATATATACACACATATAACTTTATATATGGATACAAGAAGCGGCTGCACCGCACCTAGGTACGCCAGGGTGCTTGGCCTACAGCGCTTGCTTGCTTCACTTGCGGGCAATTCACGCCCTTAAAGGGCTTATGTGAAGTAACAACTGAAAATTTTAAAAAGGGAGAATTAGCTCGCAAACCATCTCTCTAATATGAGCAAAAAAGGGAAATCTGAAAATAATGCCCCAAAATTGATTTATTTCGATTTTCCGAAGTTATATTTTCCCGCGAAAATCCGGAACCCGGATGTGTGACGTCAATTTCAGAACACGATCACAAGATTCTCTGCATTTAATACATGGCGGACTCACTACAAGACTACAGCGGCAGTGAAATCAGTGAAGTTTCATCGGATTATTCCGACGAGGACATTGGTACAACTTCTTCAGAGGGTGCCTATGTCTTTGAAGCATTGGAAGAAGAGGAATATCAAGGGTTGATGATTGTTGGACTGTACATACACGAACCCGAGGCTGTGAATGTCATGGAAGTTGTGCAAAACCAGCGAGACATGGAGTGGCATCGAGACTCGGAGATTGAATGAATGGTACTTTTCTAAATTATTTTTTTATAGTCGAATGTGTGATCCCGCTTCTGTATGGTACAAAATTTCTGCAGGCTGAGCTATCTCTTGTCTGCACCAGTGGCACAGGCCTACATCCATTCGTGAGTGGAGGAGCATCAGTATTTGTGTTGTGCTTTTTGGGGTGTACCTACCCTACCTCTGTGTAGTAATACATGCACACTTGCAATGCACTCGGCACACTGTGTCGTACCCACGCAATGAATATTTGCTACGCTGCCAAGCTCTTTCAGAGTTTGTTTTGCGCTGTTATGACCATGACAAATATAACTTGGAAATGACCTACCGTTTTGCAAATCCCATGTAAGCCATTCTGTTCGCAAAGCAATTGGGCTCGAAATGTTTCAGGCAAAGTACGCTGGTTGGTACAGGCTGAAAGATGCTCCCCTTGGCATGCACAAAACGTGTCTACTTCTTTGCTCTGTCGCGGTTTTTTGGCCATTCAAATAGCTGGTGACATGAATAGGAACAATGAATTGCTACACAATGCCACGGCATCCTTAGTTACAAACTTTAATAGGTTGAAACTGGGCCAATTCCGTGATATCCTTGACTCGCGGTGCACTGTGTGTATCACGCTATTCAACAAGATTCTCCCTGGTCCTGGGAATGACGTCACAACGGGGAATTGATTGTATATATACATATATGTATATATATATATATATATATATATATATATATATATATAAATATATATATATATATATATGTATGTATATATATTTGTATATATATACATGTATGCGTGTGTGTATAATTATATATACATATATATATATATATATATATATATATATATATATATATATATATATGCACACATACACACACACACACACCACTCAAACACACACACACACACACACACACACACACACACACACACACACACACACACACACACACACACACCACACAAACACACAAACACACACACACACACACACACCACACAAACACACACACACACACACTTAAAAATACGCACGAGGAATAGAGTATTGTATCTAAGAAGCAAGGCAGCAGGATTAAAGTAAATGTGTTTCCCCAGATAACCCTCTTTTCAAATTTTCTTGAAAAAATTGCTTGCCTTTCGTATGGTGACAGAACTCATTTGCGGGATCATATCCTTCCGCAATAGAAATAATAATAATGTGTAAATAGAAAATTCCGTCATTTCCCGAGACATTGACATGGCTGCTTCTAGTGACTATGCCTTGTGACCATGAACTCGAAATAGCCCCTTCTCTTTCCAAATCCGCCACTTATCGAGTAGCTGAAGTGGCTATAAGTAAACCCGAGTTACGCGAAGTAGTAACCCCTTTTCTTTTCACTTCTGCTGATGCCATATGGAGAAAAGTATAAGTAGAGATATTAGATTTCCCGTTTTCAGAAATTTAACGGGTATTATCGTTAAACCGAGTACCGGAAATTGTGACAAAATCAGTTTACGAAATGGCATATGTGTAAGTTTCAAATCTAAGATGTGAAGCAAAACTCTTGATTTGCAAGAATACTGCATCAAGGCGATCACAATACATAAAAAGTGTTGGTGGAATAAGAAAAAGTTGGTGAAGCGCTGTAGCTTGTGCATACGGTGGTTCCTCGATCAATACGTTATCCCGTGGAATTACTACCGTTACGTCCTTGGGGCAGTAGAATCAACAAAAAT
>NC_091569.1:26816849-26819349 GCF_042767895.1 Penaeus vannamei | reverse complement strand
AACTTGACAGAAAATACTTTTCGGGGGTACAGGTAGGGCTTGCCTCCATTCCTAGGGAATAAATAGGGAAAAGTTACAGTGAATAACAATCAAGATTTGAGTAAAAATATGTATGGAATGGTCACCTTGACGTAAAATAAGACAATCGGGACCTCCCAGACAATATTTATATCCTAAGATTTATTCTCGTGTGATGAGAATGAATTTGATGATCATTTCCATAGCAATCACAGCCAACGATCTTGATGTGTTAAGTCCTGATAGCAGGGGAGGGCATGAAGTATATTACGGGAATTATTGGGTAAAACAGGCTTAAATAAGAAGAATTGTGAACAGAAATGTGTGAAACTAACACAAAAAACGCTAAAAGTTGGCTAATGAAACTCTTTGGACATGTCTGCCACCTTTAAAAGTCTATGCACCAACGCGTCAAAACTTTATTGGAATCCAACCCATCTTTCTTCTTACTTGTTGTAGGGTTTAGACTAAGTTCTCTATATCTCCTGGATCCTCTTCTTTTGTTCTTGAAGTTTCTTATATTATGTTGATTAAATTGGTTCTTTGTAAGAAGATCTAGGTGTGTCTCAGTATGTAATACTTTATTGGTAATGAATGGTCTGCCACTGTTAGCAGAAGGTTGATGTTAAAATTTTGAATATTTGCTTGATTAAGTGCTTGTTTTAGTTTTATTCTATGGGAATTGGATCTGGGGCACTGTGTTATCATGTGTTCTATTGTTTCCTCTTGGATTCTGCACCATCTGAAATATGGGTCATTTTCCATTTTTAGTCTATATAGGTGTTGTTTTAGTCTTGTGTGTTTGGTTAATAGTTTTGTTATACATGTATCCAATTTTCTGTTTTTGGCTCTGACCCAGGGTTTTATGTTATTATCTTTTATGAGGTAATCCTTTGAGTGTAATAATCTTTTAAGATTCAATTCCCATTGTTTGGAATTTTTCATTTTGATTTCTTTTACTGTATATTTTGAGTCTTGAGATATTAGCATGGGATTGTTCATTTTGTGACCTTTCTTTGCTGCGTTACCCTTAATATTTTTGTGTGATGGAATCCATTGGATCTTTATTGTTTGTTTTTGTGTTGCTAGAGTGTGTAGTTGTTTTTGTATATCGTATATGATTTGTTTATAGTTTAAAGGTTTGTTATTTTGTATTAGTAGAAGTGATGATTGAGAGTCTGATTGTATTACTGTTTTATTTAGATTATTGTTTATAATATAATTAAAACCTTGTTTATATAGCAAAGAGTTCTGCATGGGTGATCTCTATATTAGCTGGTAGTTTCTAGATAGTTTGGTATAGTCTTTGTAGTTTTTATTTATTGTTTCTTGATAATGTTTTTGAACGATGATTTGAGGGGTGTTTTTTTGTGAGTTTTTCAGCAAAATTTATTTGTATATAATTTGAAATATCAAACCATGGGGGTACTGGTGAAATGATTGGTACTTCATTTAGTGTTAGTTCAATATTTAGATTCTTTTTAGTTTCAGTGACTCTGTGTATTAAGGATCTCTTGTCTCTCAGGGGAGTATAGTCTTTTATGTAATTCATTGTTTGATGTTTTATTTGCATTCTATTGGGTTTATTTAAGATCTTGGTTAATTGTATATATTCAAGTTCTTTTTTATGGTCTATCATTGGAGGTAAATTTGTTATAGCTTAAAGAGCTATTATTGGGGTTGAATTTAGGCATCCAGTCGCGAGTCAGTATTTGGTTTTGGAGGGTTTCTAGTTTTTTAATTTCTACATTTTTTGCTGCCCCATATATTGTTATTCCGTATTCTATATTCGGTTTTATTTATATTTTGTAGAATTTTATTAAGATTTCTCTGTTAGCTCCCCAGTCAAATGAAGCTAGTTTTTTCATGAGATTTATTCTATTTAAAGTTTCTACTTTTACATTATTTATATGTTTTTTCCATTTTAGTTTTGGTCTAGTGTTAGACCTAATGTTTTGTGGCTTTATACATATTCAATTTCTATATATCTATTTTTATTGTTAGTAGTTGATTAATTTTCCTATTTGTGAAACAGAGAAGCTTACTTTTTAGAAAACGTATTTTTAAGTCCCAGTTATTTGCACATTCTTTTAATTTTTGTAATTCTGTTTCTGTTTTGTTTGATGTTTCCATTAGGTTTTTGTTACTTGTCACTAATGTAATATCATCAGCGTATTACATTTTTTCAATGCCATTTAGTTTTAAATTATTAACCATTATATTAAATAATACTGGACTTATTGGAGATCCTTGAGGTACTCCACATTTAGTTATTCCTTTTTCAGAAGTTCTATTTCCTATTTTTATTTGGAACATTCTGTTTTCTAATAGGTTACTTATCCATTTTAATGGATATCCTGTTATACCTAGGTTTGCCATTTTTATTAATAGTGCTTCATGATTTACTGTGTCAAATGCTTTTTCTAAGTCTGCAGGCTATTAGGGTATATTGTTTGTCTATAAATGCTTTGTTAATGTGATT
>NC_091569.1:26801796-26804296 GCF_042767895.1 Penaeus vannamei | reverse complement strand
GATTTTTATGACATTTTTACCAGAGTTTATAGGATTTTTCTTTTTGTTTTAATGACTTATTTTTACTTTTGGTGCCTTTATTTATTGCTTGCTTTGCATGATACTCTGGGAAACATAATAATACACACTTGAGAAATTTCAAATCAGATGTGTAACTTGAAATCTAAGAAATCTGTCTCCTTAACTGGTAAGGTTAGATAGACACTTTGGTGACTAGGCACTTATAGAGCCACCAATATGTAAAACAAAAAGAATAATAACAAAAAAATTAAATCATAGTGGACAGTTCATGTTCTCAGTATCAATGGAGAAATGGGGATAATATGCAAGATCTGGATCCATTTATCTGTAACTTAGCCTACTTCACTTCTCACTTAATTTCTAAACCCAGGTGTCAGAAACACCTGTAATTCCTTCAAAAAAAAAAGAGCTACCTTTCCAGTATTCTGAACTTTTCCCTTACCATCTCCAATTCTTGGAGTGACTTCTCCTTCTCTGTCAAGTGCTGGTTCAAACGAGAATTTTCCTGAACAACTTCCATCGCTTGTTTTCTACTTGCTGAAAGCTGTCCTTGAATTTCTTCTAGAGTAAACTAATGGGGATGAAGAATAGGAATGACAATAGAGAAATAATCTTAATAGTCATAAACCCTATAGCATTCTGTAATACTTAGAATACAGATCCATACATATGTTGCACATAAAAAATCAAGAGATTAAATGTATCTCTACAAGTTATAAATGCATCCATTAATGTGAACCTCTGTATAATATACACAAGTAAAAAAAACTATTTGCAACTAGTTTCTTCCATTTCTAGGGAAGGTTAAAAGGTAAAAATGTACAAATCTGTGTGTCTGTACTCCTTACTTTTGACTGCTCATGACTCTTAATTGTGGCCATCATTTTGGTCATGTCTTTTTTCATGAGACCAATTTCCTCTTGTAAAGAATCTCTTTCCTGCAGAAAAAAACAAGATACATATGGAGTCTGTCAAAATGATTGTGGTTACCACTGTGAGAATGTAAGGCCTCCTTTGTAGGACTCTCAACATTTTCTCTTGAGGCTTCCTAATGATACTATTTCTCCTCACTGTTTTATCAAGGGAATTATTAAACTGACTTCTCCCTCTGTACAAAACTGAGAGGTAAATATAGTTAAAACCAAAAGTACTTAAATACATTACCCAATCTTTTATCCACTTGAAAAATATAAACTTGTAAATATAAGTAATCAAATCTTACCATACTGAAAACCTCCAGAATCTAACAAAACTTTGGTTCAATTAAGAAATAAAACATATTTCTTCAACATACTTCGCTTAAATAACATAAATGTCATCAACCAAAACCAGTCACACTCTAATTATGCTACTATTAATGCATAAATTGGTAAAACATAACCCTTAATTAGTTATGATATAAAATTCTATGGGAATAAAACCACAAAATAGATTGGTGGTTGTGAGGCTGTAGTTGTAAAAGTGTTAATCTTTGAGGTGAAGTACTTGTGGACAATCTTGGTGGTTACTTTAACTCGAGGTAAGGACCAAAATACCAAGTTGCCTTCTGAAACTACCACCTCAGCATCCATGCAACCAAACAACCAACCCTCTGTCTAGGTGACCTGGCATCCCTAGGTCTAACCTTCCTGTAGGCAGTTCAGTTTAGAGTGGAGTGAAGTGAAGTGAAGTGAAGTCAAGTCAAGTCAAGTCAAGTGAAGTGAATCGGTGTTGACTTAAGGAACTCATTAGAAGAAAATGGCGTGATTAGTCATAAAAACTATCATAACTGATCAGAGATTAACTCTACTCTAGCATCAGTGTGAAGTTAACTGTAGATTCCAGTTTGTTTTTCCCCTGAAGTTAGTGAACAGCAGGCCAAGGAACTATAGTCAAATTGTAAGTATTAAATTTGCAAGTTCTTTTTTGTACACAGTGTTTAATATCAACCCATTTTGTCATTCCTACAGAATGGGACACTGAACAAAGAAGGGAACTACATTACAGAGACACAGGGTGGGCTAAACACAGAGGTAGACGGAACAAAAAGAAACAACATTTATTCTAGTGAAATCACTTAAAGTACATCAACACAAGAAATGCAATATCTACTAAATAGAACCCATGAGTCTTGAAGGATAATGATACATATGAATGAACATTTCAATGATATTGACATATATGAGAATAAGAGTAATTCAATTCACTTTATGGTTTCCAGAATTAGTGATGAATGATGGGGCAGAATGATGCCATGCTAATCCAAACTTTCAGTGATCACAACTAATATTAAATCTATCTGAAATAACCTTTAATTAAATTATGAGAGCAAAATAATAATGAAGATTGTTGTTAGGGCTAATTTGAAGCCTAACAGAATACTAAACACATGTGAAGTTATATGATGAGCAGAGACTTCACAAACATTAAACATCTGACAAACATGGATGAGATATTCTCCAAACCTGTTTTAATTCATGGACTTCCATGTGATGATTCT
>NC_091569.1:26774433-26781933 GCF_042767895.1 Penaeus vannamei | reverse complement strand
CAGGAAAACAGGATTTGCCACGGATCTCATGGAAATTGGTATGACAGGAAGGGGCCATACGATGAAACAGAAGCGAAGCAGAGTGGAACAGACTTGCCATTACCAGAGTACCGTAAATTATGTTGCCTCTATATATACTATTTTGCTGTATACCTGTCTGACTCTGAACAATCTGCTGAAATGATAAAACTTTTTCATGCCCAACTAGTGATCAAAATATTTTAAAAATCGGTATTATTTTCTTGAGGGCGGTCCCAGAATTGTCTTTCTTCATTAAATTCTCTGTCTTTGTAATTTATGTAAAGGTTAACTCGTTTGTTTGAATAAATTTGAAATAAATTCAAAACAGAAGACTCCATCTCAAATCGCCATTACGAGAACGCGAAATGGATTTTTGATTAACTGTTTACGTGAACAAAATTAACATGATAATATTACTGTAAGTGAAAACTGATTTGAGAATGAATAGAATTCATCTCCAACATCATCAAGACTCACGAAGTCCAACGAAAATATTTTCCTTGGGAAGAAAACGCTTTAAGAAATCACAGAGGGCGCGCCGCCATGGTCCGGCTCTCGACGTAGACTAGCCAAGAAATCCAAAAATATGCTTATTTAAGTTTCTAGAAGCATTTTTGAGTAAAAGCAAGCAAGTGGGTCTTTGTGCAGGTTTTCGTGCTGAATACGAATATTTTGTTTGCCAAGGCTGAACATGCCTAATTAGGTCAGTAATTAAGGTCAAAGGTCAATGAGTGCATTTTTTTTTTTTTTTGCAAAAATGCTCTATAGGATATTCTCCATACAATTATATATATAAAAAAAAACAATATATTGAAGAATAAACTCTACACATGTCATCCAAAATTCAACTCTAAAGGAAAACCTGAAGAAGATTTGAACTTTGATGGTGAATATCTCCTTAACGGTAAGACTTTTAATATTCGATAACAGGTCTGCATTCCCTTTGTTTTCAAGTGCAGTAAAGTAGGATTTTTTATTTATTATTTTTTTTTATTATTATTATTATTATTATTTTTTTTTTTTTTGCGTTATCTTGGTTTTGAATTCTGTGGTCATTTTTGAAACCATTTATGGTACATAGTTTTCATAATCAGGCGTACTGTTAAGCGAAATTAAATGAGTGTTTTTTTATTATTATTATTATTATTTGACATTCTTCATACAAACACGCAACAAATGTTTCAATATTTTGAGGGATAAAGTTACAGATGTCATCAAAATGTGAAAATCAAAGGAAAACTTGAAGCAGATTTGAGCTTTTTTGTTTCATATCTCCCAGGATAAGGTATTTGACATCATTCAGTTTCTACTCTAGGTTCAACCAAAATCTTCCTTCACGTGCTGCCATCTATCTGAAGCTGTTCTAATCTCACTAGCCTTCTATTATTAGCCTCCTCCCATAACAGGTGACCTTTGCTTGGCCGTCTTTTTGCTTGTTGAAACACCCTTTATCCCTTTCTGAGAAACCAGGAAAAAACATTTAAAGCAATGCAGCTGCACCAAAGGCTGCATAACCAAGAGCTGCTTGTGGATATGTGGTCACTTATATATCAATTATGCCTGTAAACCATGTATATAATTCACATTTTTATTACCCATACCAATTGTAGTTATGTTTGCTGAATTGTACAGCATATCCGGCATGTGTAACTTTTAAGGCACACTGTATGACATGGCATCCTTCTTTTCTTTTCCATTTCACGCATGCGCATGTCGCGCATGATCAGAGGTCCCGAGGTAGCTAGCACGAAGGATGTATCCTTTCCTCTCGCTAGCTAGCCTGCTCTTTGTACCTTCAATAGACCCTGCGGTTAAAAGAACCGACAGTATATGCTTCCTCCTTCGTAGAGACTCTGGAAGACGGAGCAAGTACACACTGCTCATGTCGGAAGTTGGGAGACCGGCCATGTACTGATGCCTATAAGTGCAGTGAAAGTGAGACCTTGCAGAAATAGGGCTAAGTAGAAGTGAACTCTGATGCCAACATGCTTGATAAGACCCTTTGAGCCATATATTAGTTCTAAAAGTTTTACGTCACCAATTCAGGGAAAGAAAATATCCAGATGGGCCCCCCCAGTGGTAGGGTCAGGGCTTAGTAATTGGGACATGCCACAGGATGTTATTTCTTCAAAAAATAGGGTCTGCAGCTTTCTTTGGCAAAGCCATATATACCAAGAATTAGTATTTGGTCTGAAAAAAAACTTTTCCATTCATAATTCCATGATCGTTTCAAACTATATTTGCACTCATTAACCTTTCCTCAATTATACTGCTAAGAAAACTTTGGAATGCAGATGGTCTTAAAGATGGTCTCTGGTGTGAAAGAGCCTCGCTGCATTTTTTTTTTTTTTTTTTTTTTACCGCATGAAACAAAAGGAATGCAGCCTAGTGACAAAATACCAGTCACCGTTAATGAGATATTCGTCTTAAAATCTCAAATCAGGTTTCTTTTAATTTGGAAATTCTGCCTAAGTAGTTTATTTTTCAAAATATTGAAAAATCTGTAGCATAGAGGAGTTAAAAATGTCAAATGAATCATTTCTTGAAAATACACATTTTTTGCAAAAAAAAAAATGATAATAATAATAATAAAATAAAATAGATAAATAAATAAATAAAATAAAAAATAAATGTATCCCTTGACCTTAAAGCTTTGGAATATGGTTTCAAAATTGTTCTCAGATTCCATGACCAAACTAATGTAAAAAAAAAAAAAAAAGCCTGTTTTACGACTTTTTAATGCTTGAAGCAAAAGGAACGCGGCCGTGTCACAAAATATCAAAAGTCTTACCCTTAAGGAGATATTCCCCATAAAAGTTCAAATCTGCAGGTTTCCCTTTAATTTTGAAATTTTGTAGAATTTATTCTTCAGTGTATTGGAAAGTCATTTACATATTTGCTTAAAGAATGTCCAATAAAACATTTTTGCAAAGAGAAAATGATTTTGCACTCACAGACCTTTGACCTTGATTATTGACCTAATTGGGCATCTTCTGCCTCGGCAAACAAAATATTCGTATTCAGCACGAAAAAACGCTCCAGATAGACCTATTTGCCCACTTTTACTCAAAAATGCCTATAACATTCACATTTTGAGAAAACATTAGTCTAACAACCCTGTTCCTGAAGGAGCTCATTTGAGTTGAGGCAGGACAAAAGAAAAAGAGAGAAAAAAAAAAGATTGGAGAGTAGTATTTGGCCGCGCGGTCTTGAAGAGCTTTCCTCTGAGACCCGTCTCCCACTCAGCTCCTTGTGGAGAAAGGGCGCTGACCTGAGGTGTTTATCCCCTCCTCTTGAATCACCTGCAGCTGTAGGAACATTCTACAGGCTCCGCAGGGGCAGAGGGCAAGGGAGGGTGAGAGTTGAGCTAGTTCTGGTGGTGTAGATAGTAGAAAAGTGAGATGAATTGTCGTCTCTGATGATGTCATCCCAAAGCGGTCTTCTACTTTCACGACTCGCATTGAGACTACTCTTGTGTGTGTGTGTGTGTGTGTGCGTGTGTGTGTGCGTGTGCGTGTGCGTGTGCGTGTGCGTGTGCGTGTGCGTGTGTGTGTGTGTGTGTGTGTGTGTGTGTGTGTGTGTGTGTCTGTCTGTCTGTCTGTCTGTCTGTCTGTCTGTCTGTCTGTCTGTCTGTGTGTGTGTGTGTGTGTGTGTGTGTGTGTGTGTGAGAGAGAGAGAGAGAGAGAGAGAGAGAGAGATAAGCTGAGCTTTGAACGTGTAAAAAAATATCAAATAGAAGAATCAGAGAACTGCAAACGCCAGCTCAAACATGGACACAGGCCTACATAAATGCAAGATTAAAGGAGACTTATGGACGTAATTCACTCATTATTTTGTTTCATCTGAATTGCCTTCTCGATGATATACATGCAAACACAAACACATCCATAAGCAAAAGTAGGTAGACAAGCAAAAACAGACATAAACAAACACATACACTCATCGTATATAAACGACACAAACGCGCCCATCTAATTGGAAAAGACAAACAAGCAAACATGCAGACACAAACAGAAGCATCTCACGTATTCAAACAAATAGATGCACCGCGTTCAAGGTTACAAACAAGAATTGAATGATGATAATAGAAGATAATGATATTGATAACAATAGTGATGATTATAATAATAATCATGATACTGGTAATAACAACAATGATAACATTAATGATAACGATCGTGATAATAACAATAACAATGATGATATTGATAATAACAAAATAATAACAATAATGATTACAATGATAAAAATGATAATGATAATAACATTGACAATAATAACAATGATAATACTGATAAAAATGATAATGATAATGATATATTATTATAATAATAATGATAATTATAGTAATGATAATCATGATAATGATGATAATAATAACAATGGTGATAATTATAATGGTAATGATAATGATAGTGATAATGATAAGGTTATTAATGATAATAGAGATAATAATAATTATCAGTAGTAATACTTCTAATAATAATGATGATAGTAATAGCAATAATAATAATGGTAATAATAACAAGACTGATAACAATAATAATAATGATAATAATAATGGCAATGGTAATGATAATCATAATGTTGATAATAATGATAATAAAAATGATAATGACAATAGTGATAGTAATAGTAATAATAACAATGATAAGGATAATAATAATAATATTATTAATAATGATAATAATGTCAATCATAATGATAATGATGGCAATGATAATAATAATAATGATAACAATAATAGTAATAGTAAAAGCAATAATAGTAATAATGAAAATCACTATAACAAAAATGATAATACTAACAATGATAATAAAAATCATAATGATAATAATAATCATAATGATAATAGTGATAGTAACAATAACGATAATAATAATAATGATTATAATAACAATAACAATCATGATAATGAATAGATAGAAAGGTAAATCAGGAATAACTGGGTATCCCCTCTGTCTGCTACCAAAGAAAACGGAGAAATCGTAAGGAAACTGGAGGGCAGAAACAAGAGGCGTTCTTTCTTTGTCTACTTTGCACTAACTAGTGTCTTTTTCAGTGTAAGTAACATTATTATCCAACGATATTAGCTTAATTCGCAGTCGTTAGGAATCATAAATTGTAATTTGCCCAGAAGAAAATTATTATATAAAGGGCAGTCAGTTGTGACAAACATGACAGATGTGTAAAGCCCATGAATTAAATTAATTAAGGTTGTTAAGGTTTGCGGAATCACCGCAATTTAAGGGCAAGATGTTAGTGATGAAATTTGCCTTTTGCTTATGAAAAGGTT
Organism: Penaeus vannamei; assembly: GCF_042767895.1. NCBI lineage: Eukaryota > Metazoa > Arthropoda > Malacostraca > Decapoda > Penaeidae > Penaeus > Penaeus vannamei. Next base: position 26,776,616 of record NC_091569.1, on the reverse strand, counting down.
TCTTAATGAAAAGACTGCGTCCCGCGTACGGCAGCCGTATCCTATTTATGTGGTTAGGCATATGTCACATATATATGCGCTTATAAACGCTTATTAATGACGAACCTACCCTAACCTAATCCAATCTTACCCAACTCATTGAACCTAATTGTTTGTTTCACCATGCATGTGCAGAACACCAATCGAGGGAGTTTTCTGTAGTACACAGTCACTTCCTTATAAAATATTCAAAGAAACATCAAAAAAGAAGAAAAAAAAAAGCAGTAAAATTCCAATTCTAATTAATATTAAAATTTTGTGACTTGGCTGGTTTGTTAAAATTGTGCGAGGCCCGACCCAATGAGCAGTCATTCAATGGACATGCTTATTAACTGAAATAGAGGCATATCTATCAGTCTAGACATGCATATCTATGGTATAGATACATAGATTTATATATCTGATGGGTAGATATGCCTTTTTTTCTTTATATATGCATGTCTGTATACACAAATATTTGTTGGAATATTAGTTGGATCGTGCCTCACGCAATTTTAACAAACCAGCCACATGTATTCAAACCAATAAGACAGAATCTTTAGGAAATCAAAATTTTCTGTCAGTTATATTCAGAAAACCTTCACTTTTGACTGATCAGAAAGATGCGAAGATTGTGGTATTGATGAATTCATTCCTTTCAGCCTCTGCAACCCATAATTGTAGGACATTCACTGAAGAAACCCCTCCCACACACCCATATTCTTGGCCCTGATAGCAAGAGAGGGCAGGAAAAGGGACAGGGAAATTATAGGGAGAAAAGAGAAAAAATATTCACAAAAAACATCAATGTAATAATAACATAAGCAAAATTGTCTTGTTCAAAAGTTATCGGATGTAACCTGAGCTTATATGACATTTGAAACATTTAACATAACCCACCCTAATCAGTAATGGTAAAGTTTGAACCAGCCATCATATATAAGGCAAATGATATATGCAAAAGACAGTGTACATAAATCAAGTAAACTTATCTTCTATGTAGTTCCATCACGAATCAACAATAACATAATTATATCACACACAAGTGTCAGAGAGTCCTGATAAGATAACCTGAATTAACATTCCAGTCAGACACACCAGCCTAAGCAAATCTAACCAAACTTGGCCTAAACTTAACCTATTCTCACAATATAAGAGGTATATTCACATGGACTTTCCTCACAGTTTAGCTAGACTTTGATTATTATTGTATTACTCAGTTTTGTTAATATAATTGTTCATAATGGAACAGAATTAAATAATTAAATCATGCCCATGCCTCGGACTTGGTCTCCATCACATGTATTCTAGCAATATAGGACCAGGATTCGACCAGTTCATTGTTAGGGAGCCCTACAGAGTCAACCGTCAGAATATAATTGGAGGAGCTTATTAAACAGTTTGATTTATTTTGCTTAGAGGTTCCTTTTGGTTCCAATATATGAGAATCTTCATTTTTCTTTTTGTATATTCATGAAACCATTTTCTGGATTTTTTTTTTTATATAATATAGAAACAATTATAAAAGATGCTCTTGGTACAATGATCTTATATTCATCATGCAATATGATTTTTGGCAAAGAAATTAGTCTATGGCATTATGTGTGGAGATATATACAAAAACACTGATCAAGCATAGGACCTTTACCAATAGAGAACTTTCCTTTTCCAAACCAGTCCTAGTCACAAGCTAATGATAATAATAATAATAATGATAATAATAATAATAATAATAATAATAATAATAATGATAATAATAGTAATAATGATTTGAATGCTAATAGAAAAAAATATATATGTTACTTATGAAATAAAAGTGATAATGTTAAATATCAAAATTGATATAGATACTAAAAAAATCTTTTTAACTGAATTTTCTCTCTGTCAGTTGATGCTGTAGCAGAGGAAACTCTCCCAGTGGCATTTCTCACAAGAAAATGGCCACTATAGTTCCTCCTCAGCCTCCCAATGATCCAGACTTAGAAGTGAAGGTGAAGAAAGGTAGGTTTGACTTACCTTTTTCTGAGTCTTCCTTTACAGGGAATCCATTTCTCATGAATAGTTTGGTGTCATATCTTTGGCTATTTTGTAATTTTGGTTTTTGTTGTCCTTTTACAGCCACTGGTGAATTTTCGAAATTTAGCACACAGTTCAAGGAAAGATAC
>NC_091569.1:26715821-26718933 GCF_042767895.1 Penaeus vannamei | reverse complement strand
GAGAGAGAGAGAGAGAGAGAGAGAGAGAGAGAGAGAGAGAGAGAGAGAGAGAGAGAGAGAGAGAGAGAGAGAGAGAGAGAGAGACAGAGAGAGAGTAGATAAATTATATTTGTTACCCCAACAATCAATTGGTTTTCTTTGTTAGCAAAGAGGTGACGTTTTCTTTTACGGCTCAATTTCATGCTTAACTATTGTAACAGTTTCAATTTTAACATATTGTCATTCCCTAACTTTTCCAGTTACTCTTGAAGTTACATTCATTTTGATGGAAGTATTATGATGCATTGATTTTAATATCTTATTGCTTTGTAGTATAACTGGTATCAGAGTGAGAGATTACTTGTTAGCACTCGTTGGAGGATCCTTCAAAATTGCAGGGTGTACAGGAGTGCTGAGTTCTGTGGTACTGACCATAGATTGGTTGTGGCTACCCTCCGAGTCCACTTCAAAACCCCCCAGCGGTCAAATGATCACCCTAGGGTGTTTCATTTGGACAGGCTGAGGGAGGGGGAGTGTGCCCGCGGGTTTGCTGAGGCAATCTCTGATCGTTTCGCAGTGCTTGGCAGTCTGACAGACCCTGTTCTTCTGTGGGATACCTTCAAGCGTGAAACGCTTGATGCAGCTCAAGATACGATTGGTGTACGCCCGAGAGCAGTACAGAATTCCATCTCGCGGGAGACACTGGAAGCCACAGATGCATGTCGTGCGGCTCGTCTGACAGGGGATCGGGAATTGCACCATTCTCATGTGCGCAGAACTCGGTCCCTGTTAAGAAGGGACAAGGAACAGTTTATTAGGAGTCTTGCAGAGGAGGTAGAAGGCCATTTCTTAGTAAATGACCTTCGTCCTGCATACCAAGCCCTGAGAAAGCTGAACTCCAAGCCCTCTTCACAGGTGACAGCAGTTCGCTCAGTAAGTGGTCAGATCGTTTCAGATCCTGTTGCGGTGCGGGGACGTTGGGCTGAGTATTTTGAGCAGCTGTACCAGGTTGACCCACCAACAGTTAACTTGGATGCGGGTGGTGTCGAGATCCCGCTGCCAGATCCACCTATCAGTGAGGACCCTCCCTTCCTAACTGAAGTTAGGGGGGCGATTTCCAAGCTGAAGAGTGGTAAAGCAGCTGGTATCTGCGGCATACCAGCTGAACTGTTAAAGGCTGGTGGTGAACCTATGGCTCGGGGGTTACATGCTGTCCTGGCTGCCATCTGGCAGTCCGGTTCCGTTCCTCCTGACCTGTTGAGGGGTGTGGTCATCCCTCTCTGGAAGGGGAAGGGGGACCGGTGGGACTGCAGCAATCACCGAGGCATCACACTGCTCAGTGTACCAGGCAAGGTTCTCGCCCACATCCTTCTGAGACGTATCAGAGACCATCTACTGAGGCACCAGAGACTGGAGCAATCCGGTTTCACTCCTGGTAAGTCCACAATAGACCGTATCCTCGCGCTTCGAGTCATTGTAGAGCGCCGTCGTGAATTCGGGCGTGGGCTGCTTGCAGCCTACATCGACCTCAAGAAGGCGTTCGATATGGTGCATCGGGAGTCACTTTGGGAGATCCTGAGGCTGAGAGGAATACCAACAAGGATTATTGGACTAATAGCAAGCCTGTATACTGGTACTGAAAGTGCTGTAAAGTGTGGTGGGGGCCTGTCGAGCTTCTTTCCTGTTAGTTCAGGAGTGAGGCAAGGCTGTGTCCTTGCACCAACTCTTTTCAACACTTGCATGGACTGGATACTGGGCAGAGCTACTGTTCAAAGTCATTGTGGGGCAACGCTGGGCAATATCAAGGTTACAGACCTTGACTTTGCTGATGACGTTGCCATTCTATCTGAGTCTTTGGAAACCCTAGTGGCGGCTCTCGATGCATTTAGCAATGAAGCAAAGCCCCTGGGTCTAGAGGTCTCCTGGACCAAGACCAAGGTCCAGGAATTTGGGGACTTGATAGGAGAACCTGTTCAGTCGGTACGTGCTTGCGGCGAGGACATTGAAGTCACAGAGACCTTTACATACCTTGGTAGTGTAGTTCATAACTCTGGGCTGTCAGACCATGAAGTCAGCAGACGGATTGGCCTGGCAGCAGGGGTCATGAACTCTCTCAACAAGAGTATTTGGAGATGTCGGTACCTGTGCAGAAGGACCAAGCTTCGGGTTTTCAAGGCCCTGATAATGCCAGTTTTGCTATACGGTAGCGAAACCTGGACATTGTCCTGTGCCTTGGAGGCTCGTCTTGAAGCCTTTTGCAATAGGTCCTTGCGCCAGATCATGGGGTACTGTTGGCGGGACCATGTGTCCAACCAACGGTTGCACCGTGAGACTGGCACAAGCCCTGTTATCTGCACAATCCGTGATCGCCAACTCAGGCTATACGGCCACCTGGCTCGCTTTCCTCAGGATGATCCTGCCCATCAGGTCGTCTCTATTCGAGACAACCCTGGGTGGAGGAGGCCTTTGGGACGACCGAGGAAGTCATGGCTTGGGCAGATCGACCAAACCTGCCATGAAGAACTAGAGATGGGCCGAGTCCCTGCCTGGCGTCTAGCCATGAGGGATCCTCGTAGGTGGAAGCGAAGGGTGGATGCGGCTATGCGCCCCCGTCGGCGTCAGCCCCCATGATGATGATGATGAGAGTGAGAGACAATCTGACGTGAGGACGAGAGTAGGCGAAAAGCAAGATATGTAATCTATGATTCTTATACTACTTGCACTTCATATCATGCAAAATGGAACAAATTGGAACAAACATCTTACTTTTAACAGCAGTAAAAATACTTCTTACAATCAGCGAGAACGATATATTATGAAAAACAGGATTAACCATAGTATTCCTCTATGTTGCTTGAAAATATTCATGCTGGAGCAATATTATTGAAAATTCCGACAATACGGCTTCTTTGGAAGACAATGAAGTTTCAGATATCACTGATTTTTTCAGTATGTATATCAAACACTAGTAAGCATACTTCAGCTCATAATTGTTTATTATACTTGTTTTCTTATAGAAAACGGGTCAGATAGTCCGTCTTCCCAACAATCTCACGCAGTGCGATGCGTCCTTTTAACATTAATGCATGGACACTCTCTTGGGGGGAAGTCTTTGTGCTCGTATCTTGCGCTT
>NC_091569.1:26703321-26708321 GCF_042767895.1 Penaeus vannamei | reverse complement strand
CTCATAATGGATTTCAACCTGCCCGACGCCATCAGAAAACTCAAAACGCTTGTATCCTTTCTCATTTTTGCTTTTTAAAACTATTATACACATTTTGTATTTCCATTTTTCTTCTCCCTCCAGTATATTCATACAAATAACTAAATGATATATAAGTACTAGTGCAGAACGCAAAATCAAAGCAAGTTCTTTTGGAACATTACGTGTTATGAAGACTGAAAAAATCTAGGCTAGCAATATCAAGTAATTAATTCACCGTAAAAAAGAAACCATATGTAATATCGAACGTAAAAAAATCAGTTGTACTCCAGCAAGTTGTGTACAATCTATTAAAACAATTATATGAAACAAAAAATATAATTTATGCGTTTTTTTTCCTCCACACACTTAAAGAGGGGGGAGACTAACTATAATTAAAAAGCATTCAGATCACGGTTTTCCCTCGGGGTTTGTTTAAAAATTCGACTTCCTTAAAAAATCCTGACTTTGTATACTCTTATTAAAAATATATATATAATCTTTCAAAACCTACTCAGCTTCATTCTAAGAACAGCTTTTTCGCGACCCCGTCCTCTCGGCCCAGCCGGAGAAAAGGACGCCAACTACATGGACACAGACTCAAAGAAAACGGGAAATCGGGGACTTCCTTTGAAATACAAAGAAAATGGGAAATCAGAGCCTGACTTTGAAAGAAGGAAACGCGAGGAATACAAGACTAAAAAATGGTATGAAAGAGGTGTCAGACTTTTCAAACATATTTCTGATTTACTTATATATATACTTATATATATGTATACATCTGTTTATATACATATATATATATACATATATATTATATATATGCTTACATATATACATATATATATATACATATATATTATATATATGCTTACATATATACATATATATATAATATATATATATATATATATATATATATATATATATATACCTATATCTATATGCATACGTAAATATGCATACATATACATACACATACATATATATGCATACATACATACATAATATATACATATATATATAAACATACATAATGCTTTAAACATTTCAAAGGATTTCCCGGTTTACCGCACCTTAGAGACAATGTGCGGCCAGGGTTTTTTTCTCACGTTTTTTGTCAGTTTTATCATTTTTATTTTTTATTTTTCTTTCTTTTATCCAGATATTCATGTAGGGAGAGGTTAGGGGATGTGATACGCTAATATTTAAATGAAAAAATATATAACAAAGGAACTGGACTGGCAATGTCCCCTGTAGCAACCATGGAGCACCAGGTAGGAGATAAGTAGGTTACACACGGACCGTCGAAACAAAAATGTATTGCCGAGTCCATTCGCAAACGTCTAACGATCTCTTCCGTCGCAGAACTCAAGGCAAACCAACATTATAAAATGAAAATCATAAATCAGAACTAAAGGTAAGCCTGTATCCCCGCTCCCGCTCGCCTCCGCCGGCCGTCCGTGCGTTACCAGACGGCGCAGCGCTTGGCCGGGTTCATCTTGGAGTCGGCCGGGCAGCTCCAGTCCTTGGCGAACTCCGGCAGGTTGCTGAAGGGCCCGTTCACGCGGAACTCCGCCGGCGAGTGGGCGCCCGTCAGGATGCGGAGCTTGAGGCTCTCGGGGCGGTACTTCCCGCACCACACGTTGGCGGCCGACAGCCAGAACAGCTGGCGCGTGCTGAAGGGCAGGCCGGGCAGGGGCCGCTCCTCGCCGTTGTCCTTCGCCCACTGCAGGTACGCGTAGTAGGCCTCCTTGATGCCGCCGTTGTCGGCGATGTTCTCGCCCTGCGTGTTGATGCCGTTCAGCTGCCGGGGGAGGGGGGGGGGGTTAGTGCTATCCTTAGAATCCTGGGGTGACAGACAGGCTCTCGAAAAGGACTGGATATACTTTTTCCGGGTGTAGTTTTCTAGATTGGAAGCCCAGTACAAAGCACAGTAAAACAAGATTCCAAATAAGCAAAACGCAATTAGAAGTTTCAAATTTTCGTTCTGACAGTTTTAGGGCCTACATGCAGTGGCACCGCTAAGATTTGAGATATATATCGCTTTAAGTAATCTCTAAGTAATTTTAAGGAATTTAGTTTCCAATATATATAAATTTCCAATATATGACAACCCCACGGCCGCCGCCAATCCCGAGCGACCCTTACATTCATGTTGACTTCCTTGGCCGTGTAGTTTCCGTACTGGTAGATGATGCACTTGGCCTTCTCCAGGAACTTGTCCTTGGTTTCCTTCTCCCACCAGTCGCGGAGGTCGCCTTTCTCGTCGAATTGGCGGCCCTGAAGCAAATAAAATAGATATAATAGATGAGTAGGTTGTTAAGGGGTTCATTAGAATGGTAGGTGATAAAAGAATATATAAAGGTACAAAGAATGATACGAAATGATGCAAGATATAAAGCACACTGGAAATGGATGGGACAGCTGTGCAAAGCCAAAATAGTTTGTAGTCCATAGATATTCATTTCATGCGTGAAACATATATAAGATATATTTCAAATATATATTTTCACGTTTCCAGAGAAATATATGAAGGTGTTTCTGCTTATCCATTGCTATGAATATTTGCACTGCAGAATATATATGTATGAACACATACACGTGTTTATGTACTTTTATTTAAGTGTATAGTCATGTTTTTGAGTGTATATGTGCCAGTGCATGTGTATTTACGCGTGCAAGCATGCAAGCTCTACACGTGTATAGGCCTAGCATCCATGTGCGTGTTGAGTGGTTCCGATCGCGTTTCTGAATGACTGCGAGTTCGTGCGTGCGTGCGTGCGTGCATGTGTGAATGCGCAGAACGAATGCTTACGGAGTCATCGAAGCCGTGAGTGATCTCGTGGCCGATGACGTAGCCGATGGCGCCGAAGTTCATGTACTTGGGTCGCTCCGCCTCGAAGAAGACGCCCTGCAGGATGCCGGCGGGGAACTCTGCGGGCGGAGGCGGCGGAGGCGGCGGAGGCGGCGGCGAGGGGTCGGGGCCGAGGCGCAGGACACAGGGAGGAAGGGGCGAGTTAAAGGTGTCAAAGGATACTATTCTCATCGAGTTCTTTCGAGATTTTGATGTGGGATTTCTTTATACTACGTAATGTTTCAAATATGAAGATGATTATACATACCCAAGGGAAAGATCAAGATTATATGGTGAAAATACTCATGATAATGGTAATAATGACAATGACAACAACAATAATGACACTAGCGACAATAACAACCGTAAAAAGAATAGTGGATGATGATAATGACAATAATAATAGAATAGTGATACAAAACAATATCAATAATAATGATACTGATAGTATGAAAAACAAAAAATAACATTAACAATAGCTTATCATCTTTATTATTATTATTACTATTATTATTGTGATAACAATAAAAATATAGACAGATGGATAAAATAAACATGGTAAATGAAAACATGACATATTGCCAAAAAGACCTACGTATGGAGTTCTCGAGGGGGCTGTAGAAGGCGTTGACGACGGCGGCGGCGCCGTGGTTCTTCCAGTCCTTCTTGTCGATCTTCTCGCGCAGCTTCTTGAAGGAGTAGTTGGTGCCGAAGATGGTCAGGTTCCGCATGTTCTCCAGGAGGTCGCCGTTGGAGATCTCCAGCTGGAGGGGGGGAGGGGTAAGTCAGGGGGCGTCACACGAATGAGGGAGAGGGGGAGGGGGAGAGAGAGGGAGGGTGGGGGAGGGGGAGAGAGAGGGAGGGAGGGAGAGAGTGGGAGAGAGAATGAGAGTATGAGGGAGAGAGGGAGAGGGAGAAAGAAAGAGAAAGAGAAAGATAAAAAGAGTAAGCGAGGAGCGGTCCGTCACCATATATACAATATATAATTCAACACTCTTTCCACAATACACAACCAAAATCCCAACCCAGCCCCGGCCAGCAAGCTTCCCCGATGCCTCACCCCGTCGTAAAGATCAGTGAGCTTGTCGTCCTCGAGGAGCTCGGGCGGGTAGGCGATGTGGGGCGTGATGGCCTTGGCCTTGGCCATGGCCCTCTCGCGCGTGGCCTCGTCCATCCAGTCGATGGAGCGCAGGATCTCGTCGAACTCGGCGCGGATGTAGCGAACCATCTCGTCGGCGGCGGCCTTGGCGTCCTCCTTGAAGAAGGCGCGGGCGTACATGGAGCCCACGGCGTGGCTCAGGCTGAGGGCGCGGGCGGGGAGGAGACGGGTTTAGAGGAGGTTGGAGTCGTGTGGTTTGAAGAGAAAAAGATAATAATATTGTTCATTTTCATCATTCGATAATATCTCCATGCGTGAATGGATGTTGATAACGAGGACAACGACTATTACAACTACTGCAATTACAACTACAACTACAACTAAAACTACAACTAAAACTACTACAACTATAACTACTTATAAAGCTACAACTACTACTACAAAACCATGCACGCGCCAGCGGCCTCACCTGCCCGACACGGAGCCCATGCACTCCTTCCAGCGCGGCTCCCGGGTCCCTTTGCCCACGATCTTCTTGGAGTACTGCAGCTGGATGTCTCGGGCGTCGTCGGTCAGGTAGCCCACGGAGGCAGCCGTCACGCGCCACAGCATGTAGTTGGCGATCACTCTGTTGGGGGGCGGGGGAGGGGGAGGTGAGGGAGGGGAGAGAGAGAGGTGGGGGGGAGAGAGAGTGTAAGGGGAAATGGAGAGGGAGGGTTAGGGGAAAGGGAAAGGGAGAGGATGAGGGGAAATGGAAAGGGGAAAGGAAGAGGGTGAGGGGAAAAGGAAAGAAATTAAACAAGAATGTGGAAGAAGGGCGAGGAGGAGGGGGTGAGGAAAAGAGAATGATGCACAGAAGGGGTTAGCAACGAGGATGGGGAAGAGAGGAGAGCAATGGCGGAGGAAGGAACACGGGAAAGGGGCGAGAGCAAGGGAGGGAGAAGAATTTAGGGAAGGGGGGAGGGGTAGGGAGAGAGGCGACGGTCAGTTTAATTGTATCTGTTTTGCTTTGGAGTCGAAGTCATT
>NC_091569.1:26664618-26674618 GCF_042767895.1 Penaeus vannamei | reverse complement strand
TACGGGCTTTTAGGATTTTGCTTTAGGGATACGGGCTTTTAGGATTTTGTATTAGGGATACGGGCTTTATAGGATTTTGCTTTAAGGATACGGGCATTTAGGATTTTGCTTCAGGAATACGGGCTCTTAGGATTTTGCTTTAGGGATACGGGCTTTTAGGATTTTGCTTTAGGGATACGGGCTTTTAGGATTTTGCTTTAAGGATACGGGCTCTTAGGATTTTACTTTAGGGATACGGGCTCTTAGGATTTTGCTTTAGGGATACGGGATTTTAGAATTTTGCTTTAGGGATACGGGCTTTTAGGATTTTGCTTTAGGGATACAGGATTTTAGAATTTTGCTTTAGGGATACGGGCTTTTAGGATTTTGCTTTAGGGATACGGACTTTTAGGAGTTTGCTTCAGGGGATACGGGCTCTTAGGATTTTGCTTTAGGGATACGGGCTTTTAGGATTTTGCTTCAGGAATACGGGCTTTTAGGATTTTGCTTTAAGGATACGGGCTTTTAGGATTTTGCTTCAGGGGATACAGGCTTTTAGGATTTTGCTTTAGGGATACGGGCTTTTAGGATTTTGATTTAGGGATACGGGCTTTTAGGATTTTGCTTTAGGGATACGGGCTTTTAGGATTTTGTATTAGGGATACGGGCTTTTAGGATTTTGCTTCATGGATACGGGCTCTTAGGATTTTGCTTCATGGATACGGGCTTTTAGGATTTTGCTTTAGGGATACAGGCTTTTAGGATTTTGCTTCAGTGATACGGGCTTTTAGGATTTTGCTTTAGGGATACAGGCTTTTAGGATTTTGCTTTAGGGATACGGGCTTTTAGGATTTTGCTTTAGGGATACAGGCTTTTAGGATTTTGCTTCAGTGATACGGGCTTTTAGGATTTTGCTTTAGGGATACGGGCTTTTAGGATTTTGCTTTAGGGATACAGGCTTTTAGGATTTTGCTTCAGTGATACGGGCTTTTAGGATTTTGCTTTAGGTATACAGGCTCTTAGGATTTTGCTTCATGGATACGGGCTTTTAGGATTTTGCTTCGGGGGATACGGGCTCTTAGGATTTTGCTTTAGGGATACGGGCTTTTAGGATTTTGCTTTAGGGATACGGGATTTTAGGATTTTGCTTTAGGGATTCGGGCTTTTAGGATTTTGCTTCAGGGATACGGGCTTTTAGGATTTTGCTTTAGGGATACGGGCTTTTAGGATTTTGCTTTAGGGATACAGGCTTTTAGGATTTTGCTTTAGGGATATGGGCTTTCAGGATTTTGCTTTAGGAATACAGGTTTTTAGGATTTTGTTTCAGGGAATACGGGCTTTTAGGATTTTGCTTCAGGGAATATGGGCTTTTAGGGTTTTGCTTTAGGGATACGGGCTTTTAGGATTTTGCTTTAGGGATACGGGCTTTTAGGATTTTGCTTCAGGGATATGAGCTTTTAGGATTTTGCTTCAGGGATGCAGGCTTTTAGGATTTTGCTTCAGGGAATATGGGCTTTTAGGGTTTTGCTTTAGGGATACGGGCTTTTAGGATTTTGCTTCAGGGATACGGGCTTTTAGGATTTTGCTTCAGGGATACAGGCTTTTAGGATTTTGCTTCAGGAATACGAGCTTTTAGGATTTTGCTTCAGAGATACGGGCTTTTAGGATTTTGCTTCAGGGATACGGGCTCTTAGGATTTTGCTTTAGGGATACAGGCTTTTAGGATTTTGTTTCAGTGATACGGGCTTTTAGGATTTTGCTTCAGGAATACGGGCTTTTAGGATTTTGTTTCAGGGATACGGGCTTTTAGGATTTTGCTTCAGGAATACGAGCTTTTAGGATTTTGCTTCAGAGATACGGGCTTTTAGGATTTTGCTTCAGGGATACGGGCTCTTAGGATTTTGCTTTAGGGATACAGGCTTTTAGGATTTTGTTTCAGTGATACGGGCTTTTAGGATTTTGCTTCAGGAATACGGGCTTTTAGGATTTTGTTTCAGGGATACGGGCTTTTAGGATTTTGCTTTAGGGATACGGGCTTTTAGGATTTTGCTTTAGGGATACGGGCTTTTAGGATTTTGCTTCAGGGATGCAGGCTTTTAGGATTTTGCTTCAGGGAATATGGGCTTTTAGGGTTTTGCTTGATGGATACGGGCTTTTAGGATTTTGCTTCAGGGATACAGACTTTTAGGATTTTGCTTCAGGGATACGGACTTTTAGGATTTTGCTTTAGGGATACAGGCTTTTAGGATTTTGCTTCAGGGATACGGACTTTTAGGATTTTGCTTCAGTGATACGGGCTTTTAGGATTTTGCTTCAGGAATACGGGCTTTTAGGATTTTGTTTCAGGGATACGGGCTTTTAGGATTTTGCTTCAGGGATATGGGCTTTTAGGATTTTGCTTCAGGGATATGGGCTTTTAGGATTTTGCTACAGGGGATACGGGCTTTTAGAATTTTGCTTCAGGGGATACGAGCTTTTAGGATTTTGCTTTAGGGATACGGGCTTTTAGGATTTTGCTTCAGGAATACGGGCTTTTAGGATTTTGCTTTAGGGATACGGGTTTTTAGGATTATGCTTCAGGGATACGGGCTTTTAGGATTTTGTTTCAGGGATACGGGCTTTTAGGATTTTGCTTTAGGGATACGGGCTTTTAGGATTTTACTTCAGGGATACGGGCTTTTAGGATTTTGCTTCAGGAATACGGGCTTTTAGGATTTTGTTTCAGGGATACGGGCTTTTAGGGTTTTGCTTCAGGGGATACAGGCTTTTAGGATTTTGCTTCAGGGATACGGGCTTTTAGGGTTTTGCTTCAGGGGATACGGGCTTTTAGGATTTTGCTTCAGGGGATACGGGCTTTTAGGATTTTGTTTCAAGGATACGGGCTTTTAAGATTTTGCTTCAGGGATACGGGCTTTTAGGATTTTACTTCAGGGATACGGGCTTTTAGGATTTTGCTTCAGGGATACGGGCTTTTAGGATTTTGTTTCAGGGATACGGGCTTTTAGGGTTTTGCTTCAGGGGATACGGGCTTTTAGGATTTTGCTTCAGGGATACGGGCCTGTAGGGTTTTGCTTCAGGGGATACGGGCTTTTAGGATTTTGTTTCAGGGATACGGGCTTTTAGGATTTTGCTTCAGGGAATACGGGCTTTTAGGATTTTGTTTCAGGGATACGGGCTTTTAGGATTTTGCTTCAGGGGATACGGGCTTTTAGGATTTTGCTTCAGGGGATACAAGCGTTTGAGATTTTACTTTAGGGGATATCTTCAGGATGAGATTTAGCTTCAGGAGGTATGGGCGTTTGGGATTTGAATCAAGAGTTAACGGGCGTTTCTTCTTCTTCAAAACGGGAATTTATCATTTGAAAAGGTCTTACAAGAGCTACTGATTCTAAAGATAAGGAAGTTTGAGGTTACAAGCATTTGTGATTCCACGTTAGGAGATACCGCTGTCTGTGATTCCACCTTCGGGAACACAGGCACTGGGTATTTTGCCTTAAGGGATAGAGGCTTTTGTTAATCTGCCTTAGGTGATACAGCGGTTGTGATTCTGCTTTCGGGCAAACAAACGGCTTAAAATATTTTGTTATTCTGCTTTACGATATACGGGCGTTTGTAATTCTTGCTTAAGCGAGTGAGTGATTCTGCCTTGGGGATAGGGCGTGAGTGATTCTGCCTTGGGGATAGGGCGTGTGTGATTCTGCCTTGGGTATAGGGCATGAGTGATTCTGCCTTGGGGATAGGGCGTGAGTGATTCTGCCTTGGGGATAGGGCGTGAGTGATTCTGCCTTGGGGATAGGGCATGAGTGATTCTGCCTTGGGGATAGGGCATGAGTGATTCTGCCTTGGGGATAGGGCGTGAGTGATTCTGCCTTGGGGATAGGGCGTGTGTGATTCTGCCTTGGGGATAGGGCGTGTGTGATTCTGCCTTGGGGATAGGGCGTGAGTGATTCTGCCTTGGGGATAGGGCGTGAGTGATTCTGCCTTGGGGATAGGGCGTGAGTGATTCTGCCTTGGGGATAGGGCGTGAGTGATTCTGCCTTGGGGATAGGGCGTGAGTGATTCTGCCTTGGGGATAGGGCGTGAGTGATTCTGCCTTGGGGATAGGGCATGAGTGATTCTGCCTTGGGGATAGGGCGTGTGTGATTCTGCCTTGGGGATAGGGCGTGTGTGATTCTGCCTTGGGGATAGGGCGTGAGTGATTCTGCCTTGGGGATAGGGCGTGAGTGATTCTGCCTTGGGGATAGGGCGTGAGTGATTCTGCCTTGGGGATAGGGCGTGAGTGATTCTGCCTTGGGGATAGGGCGTGTGTGATTCTGCCTTGGGGATAGGGCGTGTGTGATTCTGCCTTGGGGATAGGGCGTGTGTGATTCTGCCTTGGGGATAGGGCGTGAGTGATTCTGCCTTGGGGATAGGGCATGAGTGATTCTGCCTTGGGGATAGGGCGTGAGTGATTCTGCCTTGGGTATAGGGCATGAGTGATTCTGCCTTGGGGATAGGGCGTGTGTGATTCTGCCTTGGGGATAGGGCGTGAGTGATTCTGCCTTGGGGATAGGGCGTGAGTGATTCTGCCTTGGGGATAGGGCATGAGTGATTCTGCCTTGGGGATAGGGCATGAGTGATTCTGCCTTGGGGATAGGGCGTGAGTGATTCTGCCTTGGGGATAGGGCGTGTGTGATTCTGCCTTGGGTATAGGGCATGAGTGATTCTGCCTTGGGGATAGGGCGTGAGTGATTCTGCCTTGGGGATAGGGCGTGAGTGATTCTGCCTTGGGGATAGGGCATGTGTGATTCTGCCTTGGGTATAGGGCATGAGTGATTCTGCCTTGGGGATAGGGCGTGTGTGATTCTGCCTTGGGGATAGGGCGTGAGTGATTCTGCCTTGGGGATAGGGCGTGAGTGATTCTGCCTTGGGGATAGGGCGTGAGTGATTCTGCCTTGGGGATAGGGCGTGAGTGATTCTGCCTTGGGGATAGGGCGTGAGTGATTCTGCCTTGGGGATAGGGCGTGAGTGATTCTGCCTTGGGGATAGGGCGTGAGTGATTCTGCCTTGGGGATAGGGCGTGAGTGATTCTGCCTTGGGGATAGGGCGTGAGTGATTCTGCCTTGGGGATAGGGCGTGTGTGATTCTGCCTTGGGGATAGGGCGTGTGTGATTCTGCCTTGGGGATAGGGCGTGAGTGATTCTGCCTTGGGGATAGGGCATGAGTGATTCTGCCTTGGGTATAGGGCGTGTGTGATTCTGCCTTGGGGATAGGGCGTGAGTGATTCTGCCTTGGGGATAGGGCGTGAGTGATTCTGCCTTGGGGATAGGGCATGTGTGATTCTGCCTTGGGGATAGGGCGTGTGTGATTCTGCCTTGGGGATAGGGCATGTGTGATTCTGCCTTGGGGATAGGGCGTGTGTGATTCTGCCTTGGGGATAGGGCGTGTGTGATTCTGCCTTGGGGATAGGGCATGTGTGATTCTGCCTTGGGGATAGGGCGTGT
The DNA here is from genome assembly GCF_042767895.1 of Penaeus vannamei. Taxonomy (NCBI): domain Eukaryota; kingdom Metazoa; phylum Arthropoda; class Malacostraca; order Decapoda; family Penaeidae; genus Penaeus; species Penaeus vannamei. Next base: position 26,669,156 of record NC_091569.1, on the reverse strand, counting down.
GTGATTCTGCCTTGGGGATAGGGCATGTGTGATTCTGCCTTGGGGATAGGGCGTGTGTGATTCTGCCTTGGGGATAGGGCATGTGTGATTCTGCCTTGGGGATAGGGCGTGTGTGATTCTGCCTTGGGGATAGGGCGTGTGTGATTCTGCCTTGGGGATAGGGCATGTGTGATTCTGCCTTGGGGATAGGGCGTGTGTGATTCTGCCTTGGGGATAGGGCGTGTGTGATTCTGCCTTGGGGATAGGGCGTGAGTGATTCTGCCTTGGGGATAGGGCATGAGTGATTCTGCCTTGGGGATAGGGCGTGTGTGATTCTGCCTTGGGGATAGGGCGTGAGTGATTCTGCCTTGGGGATAGGGCGTGAGTGATTCTGCCTTGGGGATAGGGCATGTGTGATTCTGCCTTGGGTATAGGGCATGAGTGATTCTGCCTTGGGGATAGGGCGTGTGTGATTCTGCCTTGGGGATAGGGCGTGAGTGATTCTGCCTTGGGGATAGGGCGTGAGTGATTCTGCCTTGGGGATAGGGCGTGAGTGATTCTGCCTTGGGGATAGGGCGTGAGTGATTCTGCCTTGGGGATAGGGCGTGAGTGATTCTGCCTTGGGGATAGGGCGTGAGTGATTCTGCCTTGGGGATAGGGCGTGAGTGATTCTGCCTTGGGGATAGGGCGTGAGTGATTCTGCCTTGGGGATAGGGCGTGAGTGATTCTGCCTTGGGGATAGGGCGTGTGTGATTCTGCCTTGGGGATAGGGCGTGTGTGATTCTGCCTTGGGGATAGGGCGTGAGTGATTCTGCCTTGGGGATAGGGCGTGAGTGATTCTGCCTTGGGGATAGGGCGTGAGTGATTCTGCCTTGGGGATAGGGCGTGAGTGATTCTGCCTTGGGGATAGGGCGTGAGTGATTCTGCCTTGGGGATAGGGCGTGAGTGATTCTGCCTTGGGGATAGGGCGTGAGTGATTCTGCCTTGGGGATAGGGCATGAGTGATTCTGCCTTGGGGATAGGGCGTGTGTGATTCTGCCTTGGGGATAGGGCGTGAGTGATTCTGCCTTGGGGATAGGGCGTGAGTGATTCTGCCTTGGGGATAGGGCGTGAGTGATTCTGCCTTGGGGATAGGGCGTGTGTGATTCTGCCTTGGGGATAGGGCGTGTGTGATTCTGCCTTGGGGATAGGGCGTGAGTGATTCTGCCTTGGGGATAGGGCGTGAGTGATTCTGCCTTGGGGATAGGGCGTGAGTGATTCTGCCTTGGGGATAGGGCGTGAGTGATTCTGCCTTGGGGATAGGGCGTGAGTGATTCTGCCTTGGGGATAGGGCGTGAGTGATTCTGCCTTGAGGATAGGGCGTGAGTGATTCTGCCTTGGGGATAGGGCGTGTGTGATTCTGCCTTGGGGATAGGGCGTGTGTGATTCTGCCTTGGGGATAGGGCGTGAGTGATTCTGCCTTGGGGATAGGGCGTGAGTGATTCTGCCTTGGGGATAGGGCGTGAGTGATTCTGCCTTGGGGATAGGGCGTGAGTGATTCTGCCTTGGGGATAGGGCGTGAGTGATTCTGCCTTGGGGATAGGGCGTGAGTGATTCTGCCTTGGGGATAGGGCGTGAGTGATTCTGCCTTGGGGATAGGGCGTGAGTGATTCTGCCTTGGGGATAGGGCGTGAGTGATTCTGCCTTGGGGATAGGGCGTGAGTGATTCTGCCTTGGGGATAGGGCGTGAGTGATTCTGCCTTGGGGATAGGGCATGAGTGATTCTGCCTTGGGGATAGGGCGTGTGTGATTCTGCCTTGGGGATAGGGCGTGAGTGATTCTGCCTTGGGGATAGGGCGTGAGTGATTCTGCCTTGGGGATAGGGCGTGTGTGATTCTGCCTTGGGGATAGGGCGTGTGTGATTCTGCCTTGGGGATAGGGCGTGTGTGATTCTGCCTTGGGGATAGGGCGTGAGTGATTCTGCCTTGGGGATAGGGCGTGAGTGATTCTGCCTTGGGGATAGGGCGTGAGTGATTCTGCCTTGGGGATAGGGCGTGAGTGATTCTGCCTTGGGGATAGGGCGTGTGTGATTCTGCCTTGGGGATAGGGCGTGTGTGATTCTGCCTTGGGGATAGGGCGTGAGTGATTCTGCCTTGGGGATAGGGCGTGAGTGATTCTGCCTTGGGGATAGGGCGTGAGTGATTCTGCCTTGGGGATAGGGCGTGAGTGATTCTGCCTTGGGGATAGGGCGTGAGTGATTCTGCCTTGGGGATAGGGCGTGAGTGATTCTGCCTTGGGGATAGGGCGTGAGTGATTCTGCCTTGGGGATAGGGCATGAGTGATTCTGCCTTGGGGATAGGGCGTGTGTGATTCTGCCTTGGGGATAGGGCGTGAGTGATTCTGCCTTGGGGATAGGGCGTGAGTGATTCTGCCTTGGGGATAGGGCGTGAGTGATTCTGCCTTGGGGATAGGGCGTGTGTGATTCTGCCTTGGGGATAGGGCGTGTGTGATTCTGCCTTGGGGATAGGGCGTGAGTGATTCTGCCTTGGGGATAGGGCGTGAGTGATTCTGCCTTGGGGATAGGGCGTGAGTGATTCTGCCTTGGGGATAGGGCGTGAGTGATTCTGCCTTGGGGATAGGGCGTGAGTGATTCTGCCTTGGGGATAGGGCGTGAGTGATTCTGCCTTGAGGATAGGGCGTGAGTGATTCTGCCTTGGGGATAGGGCGTGTGTGATTCTGCCTTGGGGATAGGGCGTGTGTGATTCTGCCTTGGGGATAGGGCGTGAGTGATTCTGCCTTGGGGATAGGGCGTGAGTGATTCTGCCTTGGGGATAGGGCGTGAGTGATTCTGCCTTGGGGATAGGGCGTGAGTGATTCTGCCTTGGGGATAGGGCGTGAGTGATTCTGCCTTGGGGATAGGGCGTGAGTGATTCTGCCTTGGGGATAGGGCGTGAGTGATTCTGCCTTGGGGATAGGGCGTGAGTGATTCTGCCTTGGGGATAGGGCGTGAGTGATTCTGCCTTGGGGATAGGGCGTGAGTGATTCTGCCTTGGGGATAGGGCGTGAGTGATTCTGCCTTGGGGATAGGGCATGAGTGATTCTGCCTTGGGGATAGGGCGTGTGTGATTCTGCCTTGGGGATAGGGCGTGAGTGATTCTGCCTTGGGGATAGGGCGTGAGTGATTCTGCCTTGGGGATAGGGCGTGTGTGATTCTGCCTTGGGGATAGGGCGTGTGTGATTCTGCCTTGGGGATAGGGCGTGTGTGATTCTGCCTTGGGGATAGGGCGTGAGTGATTCTGCCTTGGGGATAGGGCGTGAGTGATTCTGCCTTGGGGATAGGGCGTGAGTGATTCTGCCTTGGGGATAGGGCGTGAGTGATTCTGCCTTGGGGATAGGGCGTGAGTGATTCTGCCTTGGGGATAGGGCGTGAGTGATTCTGCCTTGGGGATAGGGCGTGTGTGATTCTGCCTTGGGGATAGGGCGTGTGTGATTCTGCCTTGGGGATAGGGCGTGAGTGATTCTGCCTTGGGGATAGGGCGTGAGTGATTCTGCCTTGGGGATAGGGCGTGAGTGATTCTGCCTTGGGGATAGGGCGTGAGTGATTCTGCCTTGGGGATAGGGCGTGAGTGATTCTGCCTTGGGGATAGGGCGTGAGTGATTCTGCCTTGGGGATAGGGCGTGAGTGATTCTGCCTTGGGGATAGGGCGTGAGTGATTCTGCCTTGGGGATAGGGCGTGAGTGATTCTGCCTTGGAGATAGGGCATGAGTGATTCTGCCTTGGGGATAGGGCGTGTGTGATTCTGCCTTGGGGATAGGGCGTGAGTGATTCTGCCTTGGGGATAGGGCGTGAGTGATTCTGCCTTGGGGATAGGGCGTGAGTGATTCTGCCTTGGGGATAGGGCGTGAGTGATTCTGCCTTGGGGATAGGGCGTGTGTGATTCTGCCTTGGGGATAGGGCGTGAGTGATTCTGCCTTGGGGATAGGGCGTGAGTGATTCTGCCTTGGGGATTGGGGATAGGGCGTGAGTGATTCTGCCTTGGGGATAGGGCGTGAGTGATTCTGCCTTGGGGATAGGGCGTGAGTGATTCTGCCTTGGGGATAGGGCGTGAGTGATTCTGCCTTGGGGATAGGGCGTGAGTGATTCTGCCTTGGGGATAGGGCGTGTGTGATTCTGCCTTGGGGATAGGGCGTGTGTGATTCTGCCTTGGGGATAGGGCGTGATTCTGCCTTGGGGATTGGGGATAGGGCGTGAGTGATTCTGCCTTGGGGATAGGGCGTGTGTGATTCTGCCTTGGGGATAGGGCGTGTGTGATTCTGCCTTGGGGATAGGGCGTGAGTGATTCTGCCTTGGGGATAGGGCGTGAGTGATTCTGCCTTGGGGATAGGGCGTGTGTGATTCTGCCTTGGGGATAGGGCGTGTGTGATTCTGCCTTGGGGATAGGGCGTGATTCTGCCTTGGGGATTGGGGATAGGGCGTGAGTGATTCTGCCTTGGGGATAGGGCGTGTGTGATTCTGCCTTGGGGATAGGGCGTGTGTGATTCTGCCTTGGGGATAGGGCGTGAGTGATTCTGCCTTGGGG
>NC_091569.1:26642118-26652118 GCF_042767895.1 Penaeus vannamei | reverse complement strand
CTCTCTCTCCCTCTCTCTCTTTCTCCTTCACCCCTCTTTATCACTCTCTCCCGTCGGCAGAAAAGCGCCAAGCAGGAGACTGAGAGCGCCAGCAAGGACGATGAGCAGAAGACAGCCTCTGTGCTTGATCTCTTTCGAACACCCAGACTCCGGAAAACGACCATAGCTATCTGCTTATTGTGGTATGTCTGTTCGTCTGTCTGTTAATCCTTGCATAGGATGGATTTAAAGGATAATCTTCTTTCCATCTCCTCCCTGGCTTTCTATAACGATACATTGATTCTCTAAGGAAGTCTGGTTAATGCGCCTCACAGATTTCAGATTTTTCCCCCCATTAACAATGTGCATTTACTACAAATGCTCGTCTTTACCACTGTTTAATACTTTTGTATTTGTAAATTGTAAGTACCCAGGCAAGGACGTGTCAAACCAAGCCTCAAGCTAGTGGCAGCCTCACCTCCCTCACCCTTGCGGATCCTGCCCTTCATCCTTCACTCTTCTGATATTCTGATCTTCGTCCTTGCCGGTATCCTACCCTGTACTTCTCCCCCTCGCTGGTGCCCCACCCATCACCCCTCATCCCCACTGGCATCCTACCTTCCCCGTTTCACCCTTTTGTCCTTTTTCCTCCCTGCATCACCCTTTTGCCCCTTTCCCGAAGGATGCTGGTGAGCCTGGCCTACGACGGACACTTGAGGAACGTGTCGAACCTTCCCCTGGATGTGTTCGTTTCCTTCTCCGTGACTTCGGCGACAGAACTACCTGCTGATACCTTCCTGGTCCTGACTTTGGATCGCTGGGGAAGACGCTGGATGGCCTTCGGAACGCTGGGACTCTCGGGGGTCCTCAGCGTTCTCACTCTGCTCGTTGCGGGTGAGTTGGTCCTCATGTTCAGGCCACGCACGCACACAGTCACAGGGTCACACATGCACTCACACTTTCAGTCACTCACGCACTCCATCATTCATTTGCTTAACAGTTCACTGAATTAATCACTCGTTCAGTTACTTACAAACTCATTCATATTCATACAATTCAGTCACTCACTCACTTACTCGTCCAGTCACTCACTCACTCGCCCAGTCACTCACTCACTCGCCCAGTCACTCACTCACTCACTCGTCCAGTCAGTCACTCACTCGCCCAGTCACTCACTCACTCACTCGCCCAGTCACTCACTCACTCACTCGCCCAGTCACTCACTCACTCACAAACACATGCACAAACACATACGCAGACATACGCTGTATTCTGTGCGATTTCGTGTTCATTGTAAACTGGAACAAAATGATTGGGTTAGCAATCTTGATTCAACTGAAGCCCAACCATAAGGCAACCCGATTCAACCCAGACCTAAAGGCGCGGTTTAGCTGGTTTTGTGTACACGTGTCTGGCCGTAAGCGCGGCCACCTGCGCCGAATCGGTCACTTTGGTGCGAAATCTGGGCGATAGAACGGACGAGAACGTGTTCTTCCTCGGGCAGCCCCGGGCGTTCCATGGTGCCTCTTCAACCTATTGTCTGTAATTCGCTTAAACGAATTATTAGTATCTATAGTTAACTAAAGTTATATTAGAGATTTTATATAAAACGTTTAGAGCTAATAATTGCAAAATTCGTTTTTTTTTACCAAAAACAAATAAACAAGAACTGCTCATTTGAAGTAGGATCTACACACGTGGACGGGCCCGTCAGACTAGCGTTAATAATTTTGAATTTGTAAATCAGCTTCTGTGCTTCTTTCAAAACAATATACGCCGTGAAACGGGGTATAGGTCCTTGTGCTCCATGTTGCTCAAACGATAAATACAAAACGCGGTTTTTCCAGCGAGAGGCATATGCGGTCTATTACGGCAGTGCTTTTCGCAGTTGAAATACAATGTCTGGCTGGGTACTCGGGCCCAAGTCAGGAGCAAAAGACCAGTTGAACCGCTCCTTAATCCGTTCAAATCCATACCCAAGTCAGGCTAATCCAGCTCAGCCAAGGATTCAACTCACACGCGAGGCAATACGAGCATAGACCAAATCCCAACTAATTCAACTTAACCAAAATAATACAAGCTATCCCAACTCGACCCAACCAAAATCTAGCCGAACTCAACCCAACGCAAACCCAGCCAAGATTCAACCCAAATCCAGGCTGGATCCAGTTTATCGAGATCCAAAGCCAAGATAAAGCCAATCCAACACAAAACAAATTCTCTATAAATTCATTCTACCCAACCTAACCCAACTCGAAACTCAACCAAGCCTCAAACCGAAAACCAACACGAATTCATCCCATACACAACCCAGACCCAACTTCATCCCAATCCACTGTCAACCTAAATTCAACACAACCAACCCAACCCAAACCAGGCCCAAATTCAACCCATATTTAGCAAAGGCCCAAAATTCAACCCATATTTCATCCAGGTCCAAATTTAAGCCATATATACTCCAGGACCAAATTCAACCCAAATTTAATCCAGGCCCCAATTCAACCCATATTCAGTCCAGGCCCAAAAGTCAACTCCAACTTAACCGAGACCCAAATTCAACCCCAGCTCAGCCTAACCCCACCCAACCACTCTCCCAGATAACCCCTTGGGCATCGCAATCCTAGCCGTCATGGGGCGATTCTGCGTCAACATATCGTACAACATAGGACTCCAGTATGCGGCCGAGCTCCTGCCTACCGTGGTGCGCGCCCAGGGAGTTGCCGCGGTGCACATCATGGGCTATGTGGCCGCCCTCCTCTCGCCCATCATAGTCGAGCTGGTAAGGAATATGGTGATCATGGGCGTGGCGTTAATGGTAAGGATGGTAATGGGTGTGGCGTTAGTGGTAATGACGGTAATAAGAATTTATTAACAAAAATAGAAGAACAGCTTTCCAGAATATGTTGTATGCAACCGGATAAAGTTTAGCTAAAAAAGACACATGTATGTTCTTTTAGTGTTAACAGTTTTTCATACAGAGCTCGTATCACGTTAATGGCGCGTGGCGTTAATGTTGAGGACGGTAATTGGCGTGGCGTTAATGGTGAGGACGGTAATGGGCGTGGCGTTAATGGTGAGGACGGTAATGGGCGTGGCGTTAATGGTGAGGACGGTAATGGGCGTGGTGTTAATGGTGAGGACGGTAATGGGCGTGGTGTTAATGGTGAGGACGGTAATGGGCGTGGCGTTAATAGTGAGGACGGTAATGGGCGTGGCGTTAATGGTGAGGACGGTAATAGGCGTGGCGTTAATAGTGAGGACGGTAATGGGCGTGGCGTTAATAGTGAGGACGGTAATGGGCGTGGCGTTAATGGTGATGATGGTATTGGGCGTGGCGTTACTGGTGAGGATGGTAATGGGCGTGGCGTTAATGGTGAGGATGGTAATGGGCGTGGCGTTAATGGTGAGGACGGTAATGGGCGTGGTGTTAATGGTGAGGACGGTAATGGGCGTGGCGTTAATGGTGAGGATGGTAATGGGCGTGGCGTTAATGGTGAGGACGATAATGGGCGTGGCGTTAATGGTGAGGACGGTAATGGGCGTGGCGTTAATGGTGAGGACGGTAATGGGCGTGGCGTTAATATTGAGGACGGTAATGGGCGTGGCGTTAATGGTGAGGATGGTATTGGGCGTGGCGTTAATGGTGAGGATGGTAATGGGCGTGGCGTTAATGGTGAGGACGGTAATGGGCGTGGTGTTAATGGTGAGGACGGTAATGGGCGTGGCGTTACTGGTGAGGACGGTAATGGGCGTGGCGTTAATGGTGAGGACGGTAATGGGCGTGGCGTTAATAGTGAGGACGGTAATGGGCGTGGCGTTAATGGTGAGGATGGTATTGGGCGTGGCGTTAATGGTGAGGACGGTAATGGGCGTGGCGTTAATGGTGAGGACGGTAATGGGCGTGGCGTTAATGGTGAGGACGGTAATGGGCGTGGCGTTAATGGTGAGGATGGTAATGGGCGTGGCGTTAATGGTGAGGACGGTAATGGGCGTGGCGTTAATGGTGAGGACGGTAATGGGCGTGGCGTTAATGGTGAGGACGGTAATGGGCGTGGCGTTCATGGTGAGGACTGTAATGGGCGTGGCGTTAATGGTGAGGACGGTAATGGGCGTGGCGTTACTGGTGAGGATGGTATTGGGCGTGGCGTTAATGGTGAGGATGGTAATGGGCGTGGCGTTAATGGTGAGGACGGTAATGGGCGTGGCGTTAATGGTGAGGACGGTAATGGGCGTGGCGTTAATGGTGAGGACGGTAATGGGCGTGGCGTTAATGGTGAGGACGGTAATGGGCGTGGCGTTAATAGTGAGGACGGTAATGGGCGTGGCGTTAATAGTGAGGACGGTAATGGGCGTGGCGTTAATGGTGAGGACGGTAATGGGCGTGGCGTTAATGGTGAGGACGGTAATGGGCGTGGCGTTAATGGTGAGGATGGTAATGGGCGTGGTGTTAATGGTGAGGGCGGTAATGGGCGTGGCGTTAATGGTGAGGACGGTAATGGGCGTGGCGTTAATGGTGAGGATGGTAATGGGCGTGGCGTTAATGGTGAGGATGATAATGGGCGTGGCGTTACTGGTGAGGATGGTAATGGGCGTGGTGTTAATGGTGAGGACGGTAATGGGCGTGGCGTTAATGGTGAAGACGGTAATGGGCGTGGCGTTAATGGTGAGGACGGTAATGGGCGTGGCGTTAATGGTGAGGACTGTAATGGGCGTGGCGTTAATGGTGAGGATGGTAATGGGCGTGGCGTTAATGGTGAGGATGGTAATGGGTGTGGCGTTAATGGTGAGGACGGTAATGGGCGTGGCGTTAATGGTGAGGATGGTAATGGGCGTGGCGTTAATGGTGAGGACGGTAATGGGCGTGGCGTTAATGGTGAGGATGGTATTGGGCGTGGCGTTAGTGGTGAGGATGGTAATGGGCGTGGCGTTAATGGTGAGGACGGTAATGGGCGTGGTGTTAATGGTGAGGACGGTAATGGGCGTGGCGTTAATGGTGAGGATGGTATTGGGCGTGGCGTTAGTGGTGAGGATGGTAATGGGCGTGGCGTTAATGGTGAGGACGGTAATGGGCGTGGTGTTAATGGTGAGGACGGTAATGGGCGTGGCGTTAATGGTGAGGACGGTATTGGGCGTGGCGTTAGTGGTGAGGACGGTAATGGGCGTGGCGTTAATGGTGAGGACGGTAATGGGCGTGGTGTTAATGGTGAGGACGGTAATGGGCGTGGCGTTAATGGTGAGGATGGTATTGGGCGTGGCGTTAGTGGTGAGGACGGTAATGGGCGTGGCGTTAATGGTGAGGATGGTATTGGGCGTGGCGTTAGTGGTGAGGACGGTATTGGGCGTGGCGTTAATGGTGAGGATGGTAATGGGCGTGGCGTTAATGGTGAGGATGGTAATGGGCGTGGCGTTAATGGTGAGGACGGTATTGGGCGTGGCGTTAATGGTGAGGACGGTAATGGGCGTGGCGTTAATGGTGAGGACGGTAATGGGCGTGGCGTTACTGGTGAGGATGGTAATGGGCGTGGCGTTAATGGTGAGGACGGTAATGGGCGTGGCGTTAATGGTGAGGATGGTATTGGGCGTGGCGTTAATGGTGAGGACGGTATTGGGCGTGGCGTTAGTGGTGAGGACGGTAATGGGCGTGGCGTTAATGGTGAGGACGGTAATGGGCGTGGCGTTACTGGTGAGGATGGTAATGGGCGTGGCGTTAATGGTGAGGACGGTATTGGGCGTGGCGTTAGTGGTGAGGACGGTATTGGGCGTGGCGTTAATGGTGAGGACGGTATTGGGCGTGGCGTTAGTGGTGAGGACGGTAATGGGCGTGGCGTTAATGGTGAGGACGGTAATGGGCGTGGCGTTAATGGTGAGGACGGTAATGGGCGTGGCGTTAATGGTGAGGACGGTAATGGGCGTGGCGTTAATGGTGAGGACGGTAATGGGCGTGGTGTTAATGGTGAGGACGGTAATGGGCGTGGTGTTAATGGTGAGGACGGTAATGGGCGTGGCGTTAATAGTGAGGACGGTAATGGGCGTGGCGTTAATGGTGAGGACGGTAATGGGCGTGGCGTTAATAGTGAGGACGGTAATGGGCGTGGCGTTAATAGTGAGGACGGTAATGGGCGTGGCGTTAATGGTGAGGATGGTATTGGGCGTGGCGTTACTGGTGAGGATGGTAATGGGCGTGGCGTTAATGGTGAGGATGGTAATGGGCGTGGCGTTAATGGTGAGGACGGTAATGGGCGTGGTGTTAATGGTGAGGACGGTAATGGGCGTGGCGTTACTGGTGAGGATGGTAATGGGCGTGGCGTTAATGGTGAGGACGGTAATAGGCGTGGCGTTAATAGTGAGGACGGTAATGGGCGTGGCGTTAATAGTGAGGACGGTAATGGGCGTGGCGTTAATGGTGAGGATGGTATTGGGCGTGGCGTTACTGGTGAGGATGGTAATGGGCGTGGCGTTAATGGTGAGGATGGTAATGGGCGTGGCGTTAATGGTGAGGACGGTAATGGGCGTGGTGTTAATGGTGAGGACGGTAATGGGCGTGGCGTTACTGGTGAGGATGGTAATGGGCGTGGCGTTAATGGTGAGGACGATAATGGGCGTGGCGTTAATGGTGAGGATGGTAATGGGTGTGGCGTTAATGGTGAGGACGGTAATGGGCGTGGCGTTAATGGTGAGGATGGTAATGGGCGTGGCGTTAATGGTGAGGACGGTAATGGGCGTGGCGTTAATGGTGAGGATGGTATTGGGCGTGGCGTTAGTGGTGAGGACGGTAATGGGCGTGGCGTTAATGGTGAGGACGGTAATGGGCGTGGCGTTAATGGTGAGGACGGTAATGGGCGTGGCGTTAATGGTGAGGATGGTATTGGGCGTGGCGTTGGTGGTGAAGACGGTAATGGGCGTGGCGTTAATGGTGAGGATGGTATTGGGCGTGACGTTAGTGGTGAGGACGGTATTGGGCGTGGCGTTAATGGTGAGGATGGTAATGGGCGTGGCGTTAATGGTGAGGATGGTAATGGGCGTGGCGTTAATGGTGAGGACGGTATTGGGCGTGGCGTTAATGGTGAGGATGGTAATGGGCGTGGCGTTAATGGTGAGGACGGTAATGGGCGTGGTGTTAATGGTGAGGACGGTAATGGGCGTGGCGTTAATGGTGAGGATGGTAATGGGCGTGGCGTTCATGGTGAGGACGGTAATGGGCGTGGCGTTAATGGTGAGGATGGTATTGGGCGTGGCGTTAATGGTGAGGACGGTAATGGGCGTGGCGTTACTGGTGAGGATGGTAATGGGCGTGGCGTTACTGGTGAGGATGGTAATGGGCGTGGCGTTAATGGTGAGGACGGTAATGGGCGTGGCGTTAATGGTGAGGACGGTAATGGGCGTGGCGTTAATGGTGAGGACGGTAATGGGCGTGGCGTTAATGGTGAGGACGGTAATGGGCGTGGCGTTAATGGTGAGGATGGTATTGGGCGTGGCGTTGGTGGTGAGGACGGTAATGGGCGTGGCGTTAATGGTGAGGATGGTATTGGGCGTGACGTTAGTGGTGAGGACGGTATTGGGCGTGGCGTTAATGGTGAGGATGGTAATGGGCGTGGCGTTAATGGTGAGGATGGTAATGGGCGTGGCGTTAATGGTGAGGACGGTATTGGGCGTGGCGTTAATGGTGAGGATGGTAATGGGCGTGGCGTTAATGGTGAGGACGGTAATGGGCGTGGTGTTAATGGTGAGGACGGTAATGGGCGTGGCGTTAATGGTGAGGATGGTAATGGGCGTGGCGTTCATGGTGAGGACGGTAATGGGCGTGGCGTTAATGGTGAGGATGGTATTGGGCGTGGCGTTAATGGTGAGGACGGTAATGGGCGTGGCGTTAATGGTGAGGATGGTAATGGGCGTGGCGTTAATGGTGAGGATGGTAATGGGCGTGGCGTTAATGGTGAGGACGGTAATGGGCGTGGCGTTAATGGTGAGGACGGTAATGGGCGTGGCGTTAATGGTGAGGACGGTAATGGGCGTGGCGTTACTGGTGAGGATGGCATTGGGCGTGGCGTTACTGGTGAGGATGGTAATGGGCGTGGCGTTAATGGTGAGGACGGTAATAGGAGTGGCGTTAATAGTGAGGACGGTAATGGGCGTGGTGTTAATGGTGAGGACGGTATTGGGCGTGGCGTTAATGGTGAGGACGGTAATGGGCGTGGTGTTAATGGTGAGGATGGTAATGGGCGTGGCGTTAATGGTGAGGACGGTAATGGGCGTGGCGTTAATGGTGAGGATGGTAATGGGCGTGGCGTTAATGGTGAGGACGGTAATGGGCGTGGTGTTAATGGTGAGGACGGTAATGGGCGTGGCGTTAATGGTGAGGATGGTAATGGGCGTGGCGTTCATGGTGAGGACGGTAATGGGCGTGGCGTTAATGGTGAGGATGGTATTGGGCGTGGCGTTAATGGTGAGGACGGTAATGGGCGTGGTGTTAATGGTGAGGACGGTAATGGGCGTGGCGTTAATGGTGAGGATGGTAATGGGCGTGGCGTTAATGGTGAGGATGGTAATGGGCGTGGTGTTAATGGTGAGGACGGTAATGGGCGTGGCGTTAATGGTGAGGACGGTAATGGGCGTGGCGTTAATGGTGAGGACGGTAATGGGCGTGGCGTTAATGGTGAGGACTGTAATGGGCGTGGCGTTAATGGTGAGGATGGTAATGGGCGTGGCGTTAATGGTGAGGATGGTAATGGATGTGGCGTTAATGGTGAGGACGGTAATGGGCGTGGTGTTAATGGTGAGGATGGTAATGGGCGTGGCGTTACTGGTGAGGATGGTAATGGGCGTGGCGTTAATGGTGAGGACGGTAATGGGCGTGGCGTTAGTGGTAAGGACGGTAATGGGCGTGGCGTTAATGGTGAGGACGGTAATGGGCGTGGCGTTAATGGTGAGGACTGTAATGGGCGTGGCGTTAATGGTGAGGATGGTAATGGGCGTGGCGTTAATGGTGAGGATGGTAATGGATGTGGCGTTAATGGTGAGGACGGTAATGGGCGTGGTGTTAATGGTGAGGATGGTAATGGGCGTGGCGTTACTGGTGAGGATGGTAATGGGCGTGGCGTTAATGGTGAGGACGGTAATGGGCGTGGCGTTAGTGGTAAGGACGGTAATGGGCGTGGCGTTAATGGTGAGGACGGTAATGGGCGTGGCGTTAATGGTGAGGATGGTAATGGGCGTGGCGTTAATGGTGAGGATGGTAATGGGCGTGGCGTTAATGGTGAGGATGGTAATGGGCGTGGCGTTAATGGTGAGGACGGTAATGGGCGTGGCGTTAATGGTGAGGACGGTAATGGGCGTGGTGTTACTGGTGAGGATGGTAATGGGCGTGGCGTTAATGGTGAGGATGGTAATGGGCGTGGCGTTAATGGTGAGGATGGTATTGGGCGTGGCGTTAGTGGTGAGGACGGTAATGGGCGTGGCGTTAATAGTGAGGACGGTAATGGGCGTGGCGTTAATGGTGAGGACGGTATTGGGCGTGGCGTTAATGGTGAGGACGGTAATGGGCGTGGCGTTAATGGTGAGGACGGTAATGGGCGTGGCGTTAATGGTGAGGATGGTAATGGGCGTGGCGTTACTGGTGAGGATGGTAATGGGCGTGGCGTTAATGGTGAGGACGGTAATGGGCGTGGCGTTAATAGTGAGGACGGTAATGGGCGTGGCGTTACTGGTGAGGATGGTAATGGGCGTGGCGTTAATGGTGAGGATGGTAATGGGCGTGGCGTTAATGGTGAGGACTGTAATGGGCGTGGCGTTAATGGTGAGGATGGTAATGGGTGTGGCGTTAATGGTGAGGACGATAATGGGCGTGGCGTTAATGGTGAGGACGGTATTGGGCGTGGCGTTACTGGTGAGGATGGTAATGGGCGTGGTGTTAATGGTGAGGATGGTAATGGGCGTGGCGTTAATGGTGAGGACGGTAATGGGCGTGGCGTTAATGGTGAGGACGGTAATGGGCGTGGCGTTAATGGTGAGGATGGTAATGGGC
>NC_091569.1:26586496-26591496 GCF_042767895.1 Penaeus vannamei | reverse complement strand
CTCCACTCTCTGCCTTTGAGGTGCGGGGTCACTCTGGGGGGCCACACAGCAAGACAAGACCCCCTTTAATTCACTAACTCCACGCCCCCACCTTCTTCACACAGAGAACAAAACAATTTTATTACAATGGGGGAGATATCTTTTTCTCTTTTGGAGCTCTTTAAAAACAAATATACGGGTGTTTTTATTGCCTTTTATGTTTAACAAATTTTGAATTTATTCAAAAGGATTGATGGAAAACAAGCATAATTTTTGGAAATGGGAATATAAATAGTAAACCATGGCAACTAAAGAATAAGAATAAGGATCATACATAAATTACACTTCGTGGATAATTGTAATGGAAAGTACTTGTTCTCACTAAAAGAACCAAAAGTATCTCAACAACCTTCCTAATCTGACAGATAAGTAACACAAATGAAGAAATACTTTCAGTTTTGCATTTTATTGATTAATCTCTGGCCAAGAATAAAGTGACATACAAAGAGATACTTTTTAAAATCTTTCCACGCCCGCTCAGCCAATCCTCCAAGGATTTTAACATCTTTTACACACAGGTTAACACACACACACGCACAACATAACTGAGACGCCTCCTACTGTTTCGCATTTACATGGGTTCTGATCTCTCATTCAGAATGTGACAGTACTAGCCCTATGCAGACAACTGAAAGGCTAAATATTGCCAAGGTATTTATAAAGGTAAAATTCTAAGTAATTAGTAGACCTTGAGAGTCAAGGTATCACTACATTGTGATTGGATGCACCTACCCAGCCGATACTGGACACCTTCAACCAAAGAGGTTTCTGGCCCTTGTATGTGTGCAGAAAAAGAATTAGTGGTAGAGAGGTTCAGAGAACTGCAAGATCCTCCCCAAGAGACAAACTTCTCTTTGATGAGAAAAACATCTACTGTAGTCATTGCGGTAGGAAATACTTTGGGGAGCTTGAGCGAGGACGTGGAGAAGGCACTCCGGGTTGCCATGATGGCAATGACCCAGACTGCTACAGCCCTGAAGGAGAGAAAGCTGGATGCATCCAATCCAGCTATTACTAAACTTCAGGGCGAAACTCCCCCCACCCTACTACAACCTTGGTTGAGCCCTCACAGGCAGAACCGAAACTAGTTGGAACTGTGCAGTCAGAGTCTGAACAAGCAGAAGCCGAGGCCGAGACCACAGTCAAGACCTAAAAACAGAAAGAGAAAAGCTGAAACACCAAAAGTCAAAGCTACCAGAGACTATCCTCCCAGTAGACCAAACTGTGCTACTATAGCACAAGACCGAGTGATCTTAGGAGGAGACCAATGCACACCACCCCATCCTAGTTCCCTGCAGGAGACTAGATGCGGAAGGCTATCACTTAGCCCACTTGCTTGAGACATTCCCTGAGATTGCACTTCTCAGCACCCAAGAACCAACGCATGGTGGAGAGAATCAGATGATATGTCGATGACACTGTTACAGTTGATCATTTTGGCACTATTACCACCCTCCTGAATGCAGTACGACCCAAAGACCACAGCACAATCCCAGATGGAAAACAGACAAGGCCAACTGGCATGTTTTCCAGAATGCCTTAGCCTGCTGTCTTAGAAGCAATGAACCCAGAAGGCAAAGAACCCCTGACAAACTAACTCCCCTACAGGAATTTGTCGGGGAAAACCGTGGCTGGAATATTGAGTCCTTCAGCCGCCAGACCACCCTTACAAAGTTGGATCAGGCGAGCCACCAGCCGCTCAGCCCAGAGATGCACATGCATCACGACCCTCAATGAGAGACAGACAGGCTGGTGAGGAGTCCTCTGCAAGAACAAGTAGTAACAGCCTGCCAGTTCGGTTAAGAACAAACCAACGCCTACAACTTGGCGAATTTGCTCTTTTAAAATAGACAAGGCAGCCAAGCCTGACAACGTGGATGCTATCTTCTCTCTGAGGAAACTAAGAAAATCATACAAAAGCAGTTCTGGCTCAGCATCGCACTGTGCCGGGATCTACCTCATCATCTCCCACCTGGGGGTGGCAGTGAATCTGCATTGCTGCAACTCATCAACTAATCCTGGCAGATTTAATGATGGTAACTGAACCAATAGCAGTCTAAAATGTGATAATAATAGCATTAATGATACTGATAGAAAAAAAACTGAAAATTATAGTGTTAAAGATAATACCGATGAAGTTAATAACAATGACAACACAAATAGTGGTAATAGAAATAATGATATAATGCTGATATTATTAATAATAATGATTATTTTTATATCATTATCATTCCAATAATAATAACAACAGTAAAATTGATATCACAATAACTATCATTATCCTCATCACTATGATGATAATAAAAACAAGGATAATAATACGAAGTGATAATGATAATGATATTATAATGGCAATAATGATATTAGTAATAATGATAATGATAATAACAATCATGATAACGATGATGATAATTATAACAATAACAGCAACGGTAATAAAACTAATAACAGTAATGATAATAACCATTGTAATACTAAGAGCAATAATAATAAAAACATCTGTATTATTGTTCTCATTATCATTAACATTATCATAGCCATCATTATTACTATCAACATCATCTTTATCATTATTAATACAGATAATTATTTAAATAACGACAATGATTATAATAATGATAATTGAAATAATAGTAATAATGATGGTAATTATAATGATTAAGAAATTAATTGCATTAACAAAAAATATAATATCAATGATGATAGCACTAATGATAATATGATAATTAATTCCAATAACAATGATTATAATAACGATAACGATAAAGATGTTAATAACTATAGCTTTATTATTCCTCGTACTTATATCATTACCACCATCATCATAATTATTAATAATTTGATTAATGTTTTCATTATCATCAAAATTATGATTATGATATTACTAAGTATTATTATTGTATTATTGTATTATTATTATTATCATCATTATTGTTATCATTATTATTTCATTATTATTGTTATCATTATTATTTCATCATTATCATTATTATTATCATTACTGTTATCATTATTATTTTATTATTATTATTATTATTTTATGATATTTTCCTTATTAGCATCATCGCTATCATCGTAATTATCATTATAATTATCACTTTATCATTATTATCATAATTATAATCCTTATATATCATTGATAATGATCATTGTATCATTAATGATAATCACAATAACAATACTAATAAAACATGATATTGTTGCTACCACTACTACTATTACAAATAATATTTATTATAGTGATACACACATTTACAAGTATATCATCAATATCTTACTGATGATGATAGTAATATTGATAATGATGATCATTATCTTTATTATGATTGCTATTAATGTAATGATAATGATTATCATAATGGAAGGAATGATAATGATGATAATTATGGTAATGCTAATAGTTATGATAATTATCATAATAAAATCATAATGATAATGATAATATATAGATGATGATAAAAATGAAATTATAACAGATATGATAATGATGACACTAGTAATAAAGATGATATAATTCAAAATGATGATAATGATAATAATATAATAAGATATAATAAGAATAATAACAATGACAATAATGATAATGGCAATAATAATAATAATAATAAGAATAACAAGGATAATAGCAGTAAATAGCAGTGATTATAATAATGATGATGATAACAACAATAATAATGATAATGATAATGGAGATACGAGTAATAGAAATATATTTCAGATCAATAACAATGATGATTATAACAATAATAACAACAATTACAATGATAGGGATTATAATACAAGGATAATAATAACAATAATAATGATAATAAGCATAATAATAACAATAACAATAATAATTATTATTATTATATTGATAATAATGATGGTGATGATGATGATAATGAGGATGATAATGATGATAATGATAATGATGATGATGATGGTGATGATAATAATGATTATGATGATGATGATAACAGTAATGAAAATAATACCAACAATGGCAATAATAATAGTAATAACAATTATAATGATAATGGTAATAATGATAATAATAAAGATAATAATAATGATAACAATGATAATCATAACAGTAATGGTAATCATGATGATGATAATGATAATGATCATAATATTAATAATAATAATGATTATGATAACAACAATTATAACAATAATAATAATAATTATTATTATAACTATAATTATTATTATCATTATAATCATAATGATAGTAATAATCATACTGATCATAATGTTAATAATAATAATAATAACAACAGCAATGATAATAATTATTATTGTTATTATTAACATTATTTTTGTTAAAATAATTATAATGATAATAATCATAATCGTAATAATAGTAGTAATGATAATAAAAATATAATAATAATAGTAATAATAATATTTATAATAATGATGATGATAGTAATGATAATATTAATAATAATGATAATGATAATAATTATAATAATGATAACAATAATGATAATAATAATAATGATAATAATAATAATAATAATAATAATAATAATAATAATAATAATAATGATAATGATAATGATAATGATAATAATAATAATAATAATAATAATGACAATGATAATATTAATAATAAAAATAATAACAATAATAATAATAATGATGATAATAACAATAATAATAATAACAATAATAATAAGAATGATAATAATAATAATAATAACAATAATAATAATAATAATAATAATAATAATAATAATAATAATAATAATAATAATAATAATAATAATGACATAGTAATAATAATAATGATGATAATAATATAATGGTAATAAAGATAACGATAATAACAATAATAATAGCTTTGATACACATAACAGTAATGAGAATATAATAATGATAAAAAAACAAAGTAATAGCAATCTTATCGTGATAATAACAATGAAAATTGCTATAATGATGATGATAACAATAATAATGAGAAGAAGTATAAT
>NC_091569.1:26508564-26518564 GCF_042767895.1 Penaeus vannamei | reverse complement strand
ATAATGTCTGTGATGGCAGTGATGAATGGTGATGTTGGTGCCACTGCTGATGACAACGATGCCCAGCGACGGGCAGGACCTCCGCTTCCGGCGAGCGCAACAGACGAGACAGCCGTGACAAAGCGATCGTCCCGCTTCGCATCGCGCCCACGCAGCCATGCAACACAAGCAAGCACATCGATTACCAACACGCTCTGGGCGAAACTGATTTTCTTGCAGAAACTTACGTATTCATTCGCCTCAAATAATACCATTTTCGTCTTCTTTTTACGCAGCTATTCTCTCTCTCTCTCTGTCTCTCTCTCTCTCTCTCTCTCTCTCTCTCTCTCTCTCTTTCTCTCTCTCTCTTTCTCTCTTTCTCTCTCTCTCTCTCTCTCGCTTTCTCTCTCTCTCTATCGCTTTCTCTCTCTCTATCGCTTTCTCTCTCGCTCTCTCTCTTTTTCTTTCTCTCGCTCTCTCTCTCGCTTTTTCTCTCTCCCTCTCTCTCGCTTTCTCTCTCTCTCTCTCTCGCTTTCTCTCTCTCTCTCTCTCTCTCTCTCTCTCTCTCTCTCTCTCTCGCTTTCTCTCTCTCTCTCGCTTTCTCTCGCCCTCTGTCTCGCTTTCTCTCTCTCTCATCCTCTCTCCCTCTCTCTCATCCTCTCTCCCTCTCTATCTCTATCTCTCTCTCCCTCTCCCTCTCTCTCCCTCTCTGTCTCCCTATCCCTTTCTTCTATCGCCCTCTCCCTTTCTATCTCCCTCTCCCTCTCTATCTACCTCTCCCTCTCCCTCTCTATATATCTCTCGCTCTCCCTCCTTTCCTCTTCTAAGGCTTATTCTCCCCTTCCTCCACCCTCCCTGTGGGCAGGGAAAGGGAAGGGATTCAATAGGACAAAGGTTACCAGATTTGGCCAGATAAATTAATTGAAATTCCTACTCCCGGCCGGTGCCCGCCTCGCATACAGATGAGGTCGCCCTGCCCCTCTGCAGCGTCTGGGTGTTGCTCACCTCGGGCGCGAGCCTCATCCCTTTACTCTCTCACCCTACCTTTGACCCACTTGACTATTTTTTCTTTGGTCTTGTGTCGTTGCCCTCCTTCTGTCCTGGGATAGTCACGGGATCCGACGCGTAGTCAACGACTCCAAGCGGCGCTGCTTTCCCCTGAGCGTCGTTGACACCCAGTCGGTGCCCGCGGCGTAGGCCGGGCAGCCACGTTGCCGACACCCATTTACTGATGCTCCTTTGTTAGTTCATTTCTTATCATGTGCAGACTATCACAACTCAGTGGCACGTATAGCCAGCTCGTGGCTACTTCGAAAGAAAACGAGTCCCCTCTTTTACCAGGCAGTGAACGTGCGAGAGAAAAATAACACTTCAGAGTGAGGAGCAAAAGTAATTAAAAAAGGGTTGCGTGCGACCGGCAGTCCCATCGGCCAGTCCGCTCGTCCGTCTTCGGATGCAGTTGACACAGAGATCGGGGACCGAGATACGGGAAAACGAGTTCGCACGGATGATTAAACGCGCCTTTGCACACGAGGTCGTTGCTGGAGGAGAAGCGGGCACGTGGCGGACTGCCCATATTACGCTGTAAATAGTTATCGAGAAATTTTTCAGCTTCTTGCCATAACAGTTATCAAGTCACGCTTCCTTAGATTTTCTTAGACTGACTATTCGTGCACAAAAGTAAAGTGCAAAGCTTACAGTACGATCTCTGCTCTAGGAAAAATAATCTCTTTCTGTTCATTCCCTTATGTTGATTGATATATAAAAAGGCCCTTGCACTGTCTATCAATAACTTTAATTATTTCACTTCAGCCCCCCCCCCCTCCAAAAAAAAGGATGAGTCATTTGTACTCCGGAAAGTTTTCTCTAGTACACTACAAATTGGATCAGACAAAACGAGGGATATTTGATTTAACTGTCTTTAAGAATTCAATCAGTCACATTCGTGGCCACTGCTCATATCTGCTTACCAAGTCACGTGACTTCCGGGGCAACGGGTTTGGCCAAGCCTCGACCGGCCAAGCAGGAACGGAGGGCGGGGAGGGCATGGAGGGAGGACAGGGAAAGAATGCGGGGATAAAAGGCACGGAGAAAGGGTAGAGAGAGAAGGCAGGGAGAAGTGGCAAGAAGTGGGAGAAAGAGCAAGGAGAGACGGCGGGGAGAAAGGGCAGGGAAAAGTGATGGGGAGAGAGGGCGGGTAGAAAGGAAGAGAGGGAGGAAGGTTAGGGAGAGGGGCGGGGAAAGAAGGCAGGGAGAGTGGGCGGGGAAAGAGGACAGGGAGAGAGGGAAGAGAGAGTGGGTGGTGAGAGAGGGCAGAGAGAGGGAAGGGAGAAAGGGCGGGGAAAGAGGCAGGGTGAGGGGACAGGGAGAGAGGGCAGGGAGGGCAACGCCTTCTCACTGGGCATCGGGCACAGCGGGCCTGTGGGTCGCCATGCGCACTCGCCAACGTACACAGAAACATTCCAAGCGTGTCATTGCAGGGATCCAGCGCAAAGAAATGCTGTTGCGCGCCGGAAACAACTGCTTAGACTGATCTCGGTGCGGCGGCGAGGTACTGTTGCAGCTCGAAAAGAGTATGCAGATTACATAATGGTGGGAGATTAACGAAGAAGCAAAGGAATGGTGCTGTACCTTGGCCGATTTACGAGGACACGAGTTCTCAGGAGAAAGACACAAAACACTGCCCAAGTTACCACTTACGAGACTTTTTCTGTTTTCTCCTTCCCCGACTTCCTCTCTCGCCTCCTCCCGTTTCCCCCTCTTCCCTCTCTTATTTGTTTTCTTTACTCCCTTCCTCCCTCCATTTCTCCCATTCCTCTCTTGTCCCTCTCCTCCTCCTGCCGAGGCGGCAGCACTGGATGGCATGCAAGGCGCAGTCAGATGGCAGGACGCCTTCGAATGAGCGGGGGAGAGCGGAAGGGCGGCCGGACATGGGGGCGAGCAAACGAGGGAAGAGGAGGACATCTGAGAGGAAGAAGAGTGAATGAAAGGAAGCAGGGAGCAAGGCAGGAGACCAGGAAGCGCACGAGGCTCATTCCCTGACCAGGGAAGGGGGACGCGCGGAATAATCTTGGTCATTTAGGAAACTCTCATGAAGACTGACGTCAAGGAACGCATTTCGTACACATCTCATGATGTCAAGTAAAAGCGTATTGGTCATACGGAATATATTTGTTTCAATATACTCGAAGTTAATGTAAATTACAAAGCAACAGCGTCGGCATATATACTCTGTGATGACGCCTCGTCTCGCGACATCGATCAAACATTACTCTATGACCTCGCTTCCGCTGTTGGACTGCATTCTGCCCGGGAAGCGAGCGCGTCGCAGGAGAAGAGCTACTTTGCCGAGAGGTCTGTCTCTCCCAAGGCCGCCGGAGCACGGCATCGAGTCGTACCCGGGGGAGGGTGATGGAGAGAGGGGGAGGGCGGAACTTCAAAGGCGTTCGCTCACAATAGGCCTAAACATTACCGCCGTGTCCAGGATAGACCTCGGCGCTCGGACGACATGCCTTGACAGGCATACATGTTGCCGAATATGGCAGCCGGAGAACTTCTGCGATGACACCAAATGAGGGCTGCGCACAGCGAATACCAATAAAGCCTGTGAGGTAACCTATCAAACTTTTGGTATTGGCAAGAGTCAACATGAGGCCGACATTAACACTCACGAACGATATTCTATGTAAGAGGTTAGAAACTCAGGAAAAACTACAAGAATGGAATATATTAGCTTATATCTGGGCGAGAAAGGCCTATTCCAGCCTCTTGTATGGGCAAACAAGAGGTCGAAAATAAGATAGATTCCGTTTCAGCCGGTAGGCCTATCAAACGCAAGCATAACTAATGCTTTGGACCCTCGGAACGTCGATCAGCTATCGGCAAACATTTTTCTCTCTGCCTAATGCGAGAATCATTTCTAAGCCAAACTTCCATTGTTACAACGCCATTCGCTTTCTCCCGCAAAACATTAAATGCTAGTGCTTGGACGCATTTCAGGAACGCATTCCACGCAACAAGTCCTTCGTTGCCTGACCTTTTCAGTCGCTCTCTCCTCTCCCTACTTCCCTCTCTCTCTCTCCTCTCTCTCTCTCTCTTCTATATCTCCTCCCTCTTCTCTCACTCCTTCCCTCTCTCTCTCCTCTCCTTCCCTCCCTTTCTCTCTTCTCTATCTCCTTTCCCTCCCTCCCTCTCTCTTTCCTCTCTCCCTCCTTCTCTACCCCCCTCCTTTTTCCTTCTCTCTCTGTGTATGTGTGCCCCCCCCCCTCTCTCTCTCTCTCCTTCGTTCTCTTTCTCTATCTCTCTTTCCCTCTTCCTCTCCTTCTCTAACCCCCCCCCTCTCTCTCTCTCTTTCTCTCCTTTCTCCATCTCTCGTTCACTACCTCTCTCTTTCTTTCTGTCCCTCTCTATCTCTCTTTCCCTTCATTTCTCTCTTCCTCGCCCTCTGTCTTTCTCTATTTCTCCCTCTCTTTCTCCTCCCCTCTCCCCCCCTCCTCTTTCTTTTTTTCTCTCTCTATCTCCCTTGCACTATATTTGCTCCAATCGATTACTGCTACAGGTGTTCTCTGTCTACACTTTGGTAACTTTTCTCGGTCTTTTTTGAAATACTCCCGTTGTGACATCTTGATAAGAGCTAAATCTGAAGCCAATGATGTTCGACTTTGGATTGCGAGAGAATACCAAAATACCTGCATATCCTAGGCATTCATTCGTGAAAAACAAGCGGAAGCCATGACGTGCAATTGGGCGGTTGTCATGCCATTGTTGTGCATGGCCCCATCCGGATGGCATGAAAATTACACGTAAGGACTTTATCTTTCTGCAAAAAATGGCTTAAATTCATTCGACTCGTGTTCCCGGCGTTTTGCTGAATGAAGGCTGAAAAACGTTCTCCGCGTTCAGCACAACGGCCGCTCATCTCCCCTTCCGCATTGGCTGTTCCTGGGGCCAGCTCGGCGCTTCAAGTCATCAGACGCATGTGCGCCCACACACACACAAACCCGAATATATAAATACACACACACACACACACACACACACACACACACACACACACACACATAAATATATATATATATATATATATATATATATATATATATATATATATATATATATATGTATATGTATATATATATAAATATTTTTCTTTGTATTTGTGTATGTGTGTCTGTGTCTTCGGCCCATCTTGAGCTCCTCATGACAGGTTCGATCGATCTGCCCAAGCCGCGACTTCCTAGGTACGTCCCACAGGCCGCTTCCACCCAGGGTTGTCTTTCACAGAGACAATATTTTGGGCAGCATCATCCTGTGGGAAGTGAGCCAGTTGGCCGTACAGCCTGAGCTGGCGATCAGGGATTATACAAATAACAGATCCTAAGCCAGTCTCACGGTGCAACCATTGATTGGACACATGGTCCTCCCAACAGCACCCCACGATCTGGTGCAAGAACCTATTACAAAAGGCATCAAGACGACTCCAAGGCTCAGGGTTTCACTGCCATATAGTAAAACTGGCATTATCAGGGTCTTGAAGATGCATAGATTGGTCCTTCTGCACAAGTACCGGCATCTCCAAATACTCTTGTCGAGAGAGTTCATGACCCCTGCTGCCAGGCCAATCCGTCTGCTGACTTCCTGGGCTGACAGCCCAGAGCTCTGAACTACACTACCAAGGTATGTAAAGCTCTCTGTGATTTCAATGTCTCGCCGCAAGCACGTACTGACAGAACAGGTTCTCCTAGTAAGTCCTCAAAGTCCTGGATCTTGGTCCAGACCCAAGGGCTTCGCTTCATTGCTAAATGCATCTAGAGCTACCACTAAGGTTTCTAAAGTCTCAGAATAGCAACATCAGCAAGGTCAAGGTCAGTAACATTTCCCAGAGTTGCTCCACAATGGCTTTGGACAGTAGCTCTGTCCAGTATCCAGTCCATTCAAGTGTTGAAAAGTGCTGGCGTAAGGACACAGCCTTGCCTCACTTCTGAAGGAAAGAAGCACGACAGGCCTGCGCCACATTTTACAGCACTTTCAGTAGCAGTATATAGGCATGCTATTAGTCCTATAATCCTTGTTGGATTTCCTCTCAATCTCAGGATCTCCCAGAGTAATTCCCAATACAATTAGAACACCTTCTTGAGATCCGATGTAGGCTGCAAGCAATCCAGGCCCAAACTCATGGCAGCACTCTACAATGACTTAAAGCACCAGGATACGGTCTATTGTAGACACCAGAAGTGAATCCAGATTGCCCTGGCCTCTGGTGCCTCAGCAGGATTTGGGCGAGAACCTTGCCTGGTATACTAAGCAGTCTGAGGAACAAGGGTTTCCTTTCCGTCTCCACTGCTAGGGACCCGCGACCAGCGCTCGAAACCTACAGCACAGTTGACCCAGCACACTTGACCGGGGCCCACGGCCCTGACCACACCTCTCCTTGGGGGCGCTCCCCCACGCGCGCCCCGCTCGGCGCCCCTCTTGGGCTTCCTTGCCCACAACAACCCGCGCCACGCTACCTTCCAGCCACCTCCTATCAATAAACAGCTGAACCAGAATAGTGTCTCCATAACCCACCAAATCAGGGCAACACAAAAACCCCTGACAACTGGTGGCAAGCGGCGGATGACACGAACAACAAGCCTCCGAAAAACTGTAAGTACACCATTGGCAATTTCCTTTTCTTTCCCCTTTCTTCGCCTATGTGTGCATGCCGTTTTTATACAAGTGCAGTGATTTTTTTTCAAATATCTACTAAAGTGTTCGTGCAAAGTGCATTTTCTTTTCTTCTTTCTGTTATCTACCATGTTTTTTTTCTCGTCATGGTAGATCGTCGTTTTTTTTAAGGGAATCAATCCCATTTTTATCACTTGTGAGAGTGCATTTTCTTTCTTTGGCGTGTTTTTTCTAACTCTCATGCTAGCCAAGTTAGCATAAATCGTTAGTAATGCTTAAATCTTTCATTTATGTGGGTGAACTAGGCCGTGCATTTTTCTTTAAATTAACCATACTAAGCCACGTGGCTAAAGTTACAAGTATTGCCATATATTTGGTATATTTTCTTATAATTATTCGTCTTCTTTATAGATATATTTTTTCTTTAATTATTCATGTTCAGTTGTTGGTAATTTGATTATTTAATTTCTAGATTATTGTGTACTTGTTGTTTCACAATATTTAATTTTACATATACTACCCCTTGCTATTTTTAACGTATGTCCGCATAACGACCTCATTTGACCTTACTCAGGTAGAAGGTACTTATAGCCATCTGACTCTGCTCGACCCAAAATTACATTCAAGCTATTTGTATGTATATCTTATTAAGCTATCTCCGTGTTAGAGATTGATTATATTATACAGCTACTACGATTTCATATTGTTCCTGATCTTAATCACGAACCTCACCTCATCATTATTACATGGTCCTTGGTGACGACCCCCAGCTGGGTATGGACATGTAATTAGGTTAAGATAATTAATGTTAAGTTGTTCTGTACGTGCAAAGATGCACACATCGCAAGAGGCGATCTACGCGCCGCGCCGCGCATTCTTATCGCTATACGTGAGATTATCGCTGGTATTCCCAACAAGACGGGATGCCCAATTTGCGTTCTGCGTATGAGCTGGATGATGTGTCCCTTCTACGGTTGGGTCATCACGTCATCACCTTCCTCAGGGAATTTATTTTAAGCATCATTTACAACCACGAGGGTTGTCTTTCGGGTCAGTTGTCTCAGGGAAGCTGACCCAAACCAGTCACCGTTTCATTCATCTTACGTACTAATTAAAGTACCATTTTTATGATTTCGCATAGTAGTTGATTAATATTGCAATTAACGTAAGTTCTTTGTTATTAGTGTGAATGTTTTTTTCGTATAGTCAGATCGGCTACTATTTTCATTAAGCGCTATCCACATTGCCACCCCAACCTAACATACCTAACCCTACCCCCCATCCTCACCCATACCTCTTTTAAACCCCACCCCACCCCACCCCATCCTATCCTTAGCCTCCCACCCACCCACTCCTCCTCCCCTTCGCTTATTTCTTCCAACTTCCACGCCATCCTATTCCTTTTTTACTCACTCTCGCCTTACTTACTAATGACTAACAAAATCTATCAGCATTCTATTTTCTACTCGTGTGCTATACTCTGACTCACTCATTTCATAACTCCCACCCATTAACTCAACTCGTCTACGCACTCACGCAGCCACATGCGCACATCATCCCGCAAAAAAACGTTAATTGTACAAGAATTACATGCGTACTGTCTCCGGAAGATAACCGACTTGCGCCAACCGTGTATTCTTATCTTGCATTACGTTTTTCCGTGCAAATGTTGTCTTGAGAAAGTATATTTTGATGTAATGAGTCGCTCCCGAAGTATGAGGACTGCATTACCTGTTTTCATTATTGCTTTGCCTCAAATTGCTGTTGGTGACGTGTGATAGACAACTTCAATGAAATGAAATACAACCACTATTAGTCAGACGTATAGCGTATGCATTATTGCACTGCACACTTCTGAACTCTGCATTGTTGCATTTTTTCTTTTTTCCAAGGAAGTTCGTCGTTCAAGACAAGTCCTTGCGGACTGCGACACCTTTTGCTTCCTTTGTAGTTCTGCACAATGCTTATCTCTCGTAGATTTTCATCTCCTGCTATCTGAGACAATTGCAACTCAAGCAAGTCCTTGCGGACTATTGCAATTGTCTCCCTAAGCATGTTCCTCTGTCTATCCTTGGACAGTGAATTATTGAAAAAAAATAAATAAAAATTGAAAAATCATGGAAATAACTGACAACACTCCTTGCAATGTGATATATTTTGATTATATCTTACGGCCCCTGCTATAATACACCCCCCCCCCCCTGTTTGCCCCCCTGTCTCTCGCCCTGTCTCTGCCTCTGGTGTGCTTTTTTTCAGAGAAAGCCAGTCCATCCCGTCGTGGGCGACGGTTAGTAGCGTATGCCGAGCGATCTGAGGAACAAGGGTTTCCTTTCCGTCTCCACTGCTAGGGACCCGCGACCAGCGCTCGAAACCTACAGCACAGTTGACCCAGCACACTTGACCGGGGCCCACGGCCCTGACCACACCTCTCCTTGGGGGCGCGCCCCACTCGGCGCCCCTCTTGGGCTTCCTTGCCCACAACAACCCGCGCCACGCTACCTTCCAGCCACCTCCTATCAATAAACAGCTGAACCAGAATAGTGTCTCCATAACCCACCAAATCAGGGCAACACAAAAACCCCTGACAAGCAGCATGATGGCTGACTGCCTCAGTCCCATCGATCCCTTTTCCCTTTCCAGAGAGGGATGACCACATAGCAGTGGGTTTTGCATTGTTAATTGACTGGTGTCAGTCATCTCTTTCTGGAGTGTTTGGTGTGGGTATGAGTGCCTACAGGTATGGCTGGGTGCTGGAGATCGACGGGGAGAGCCGGGGCGGCTTCTCCAATGGCTGAGGCCTGGAGCTGCTGGCCCGGGCTGCTGATCTCGGCCCAGGCACTGGAACTTAAGTACTGCTAAGTTGTGTTAGCTACCGGGAGCGAGGGGAGCCTGCAGTCCAATGAGTGAGCCGTGAGCTGTCCGTTTTCATCCAGTCAGGTCTTGACATTAGTCATTGAGAGGCTGCTGATGGTGAAGTCAAGGAAGAGGCTATGGACCTGGACCAAACCTGGGGGAAGTATGCCACGCTGCAGGTTATGGGGGTCTGCTACAACCATAACCCTAAACAGGTCAGGGGAAACGGTACCAGACTGCCAGATGGCAGCTAGGACAGTATGCAATCCCTGTGCCATAAGTTCACTACCAGCCCTTAACAGTTCAGCTGCTTTACCACTCTTCAGCTTGGATATCGCCCCCCCTAACTTCAGTTAGGAAGGGTGGATCCTCATACTATCTGCATCCAAGTTAACTGTTGGTGGATCAACCTGGTACAACTGTTCAAAATACTTAGCCCAACACTCCCACACTGCAATAGGATCTGAGACGATCTGGCCACTTACTGAGCAAACAGCAGTCA
>NC_091569.1:26501064-26503564 GCF_042767895.1 Penaeus vannamei | reverse complement strand
AGAGAGAGAGAGAGAGAGAGAGAGAGAGAGAGAGAGAGAGAGAGAGAGAGAGAGAGAGAGAGAGAGAGAGAGAGAGAGAGGAGAGAGGGGGGGGGGGGAGAGGGAGTGAGAGAGAGAGAGAGGGAGGGGGAGATGGAGAGAGGGAGAGAGGGAGAGAGGAGAGAGAGAGAGAGAGAGAGAGAGAGAGAGAGAGAGAGAGAGAGAGAGAGAGAGAGAGAGAGAGAGAGAGAGAGGGAGGGAGGGAGGGAGGGATAGAGAGAGAGGGAGAGAGAGAGAGAGAGAGAGAGAGAGAGAGAGAGAGAGAGAGAGAGAGAGAGAGAGAGAGGGCGAGTAAGAATAGGACGTAGGAATATGAAGGAAAGGAAGGGTAATTGGCAGAGGTTGAAAACAAAATAAAAAAGGAGGGAAGAGAATCGCGAGATTCGTAGAAAAAGTAAAAGGAGGCAGACGAGAGATTAGAGGAACGAAGAGGAACGATAGGAGGAAAGAAAAAGCATGGGAAATGAAAAATTACAGGAGTGAGAAGAAGGGAGCGGGAAATGTGTAAAAGGAAAAAAAGCGAATTATTAAAAAATGACAGAAGAGGGAGTTAAAGGACCCTCGAGGAATCCGGGGAGGCAGAAAACAGAGAACGAGAGTGAAAGAGAAGGAAGAGGACTGCAAGGAAGAGGGGTGGCAGACTAACAAAAGGAGGAAAAGGAGGAGGAGGACGAGAAGAGGAGGAGCCGACGGATCGGAAAGGGGGGAGGGGGACGTGCATGAAGCGACGGAGGTTGCAGTTCCTGTCGAGCAGGTGTGTCGGCCCGATCCATTACCCAAGGACGGCTCATGCCTCCGCATGCAACCCCTCCCCTCCCCCTCTACTCCTCCCCCTGCACTACCTCCCTCACATCAACCCACTCACTTCCCCCTTCTCCCAGGCCTTGCAACCGCTCCCTTCCCACTCCCCGCGCCCCAAGAGCCCCTTCCCGCGCTTCCTGCACCCTAAGACTTCCCTTCCCCACTCCCTGCGCCCCAAGAGCCCCAAACCCCGCTCCCTGCACCCTAGAACCCCCTTCCCCCGTTCTTGTCGCCCCAAGAGCCCCTTCTCCCGTTCCTGTCGCTCCAAGAGCCCCCAACCTGTGAAATAAGGCCTACGCAGTCAAAATTTTCATTTCTGTCAGTAACTTTTCTTATAATCCTGCTGAGAAGCAACAGTTTAGGGATGAACTCACTAATACATTAATAACAGTAAAGATAAAAGCGCAACCTCCATTTAACTGACTACCCTCAACAGCACTGTTACACTTACATTATCATTACCACGGTTATCATAATCAATATACCATCAATTTACTCAAAGCAGTTCTTATACCCACCCATGAAAGTAGCATCACACGTAGTCATATATAATGGCGAATGAAGAGGTAAATCATCAGAATATTGTCCTTTGTTCCTTTCCGGCTCGTGGGTTTTGGGCAAGGGAGTTGACTACAATATTAATTAACACTAGTTATAATAGTCATAAAACATTTTTTTCAGTTTTCCCGGTTGATTTATCTTACATCCTGACGTCAATTTTGTTTGATGATATATAACTAGAGGTAATTAGAGATTTCTATTGAATATAACGCCTCTTTTAGTGAGAAGTGAAAGAAATTCAAAATCATTCTCTTGAAACTGGTAACGTATGAGGAACTGGTTGTCAAATCAGAAATCAATTCAGAAATTTTATTAATGGTCCTCGGATCAGATCACATTTTGAATGCTAATTTGTCACTTACTTGAAGAACTTTTTGTGTAACTGAGAAAAGGCCTTGTCATATATCAGTCTGCCGTACTAAGAGGCTGGCCACTTGTTCAGTTCAAGCTTCTGCATGTAAATGAGGTACATTTTAACACAAATGGGTCAATTTTCGAAGAAAGCAAAATGGCAAATTAAAGATTGTGTGAAAAGTTTCTCCTGCAGTAAGTGTAACGAGTGAAGTTTGGCTAACACCGGGTGAAGCGTCACAGACAACTCCTAGATGAAGCGATACTCTTAGATGAATGACAGTGTGGTAGACATTATTAGAAGTGAAGCGTGGCAGCTAAAACATGACGGGTGAAGTACGACGCGTGGAGAGCGAGAAGGATGAGGATCTAAGGCAGGTGGCGAGCGACGTGCCAGACGCTCTCATGCCGAACCTAAAATGGCCGACCTTTCACGAATCATTTTCTGGCCGGGAATTATTCATAAGATCCGAAACGCCTCGACTCGCGCGGGAAGCGAGGGAACAGCAGCCACAATAATAGCAACAGCGAATGGAATGATAATGATGATGCTGAATATACAGATGATGTGGAAATAAAGTTGATGAAACGAAAAAGATGATAAGATACATTTTTTTGCATTTTGACAGTGCCGCAGACATTATTAGAAGACCAGAAACCACTACAGATTTTTGGATACGTTTTTTTAAAGGTATTGGCTTATTCTACTATGGATGATCATACAAAACAAAAATTGCAATAATAGTAG
>NC_091569.1:26481064-26486064 GCF_042767895.1 Penaeus vannamei | reverse complement strand
GATTATGATATGAATATTGATGACAATCATATAGTGACAATGATAATGATAATGTAAAAACTGATTATCTGTCTGGTCGTCATTAACTGAGTAAAATAACGATAATAATAATAATTACAATAATAATAATAATGATGATGATAATAATAATAACAATAACCCGAGATAAGATAATAGCAAAACATCATAAATGTGTTCACAATAAAGTTGAAGATATAAAATGACATGCATTTTCACAACGCTGGCTTCCATTAATAAACACTGCTTGCTTATATTGCGTTTAAATTCCCAGCACCAGACACTGCATGACTGCCATGCATACCAAGCTGGCTGCAAACTGTTATGTCCTTGGATATTGAGGAGCAATAAAAAATAATTCTGCTTAACAAAACCTGAACTTGAAACTTACCTCCAGCTAAATGTTAATAAAAGTGGTGAGCAGCCGAAAATGCAGAGGGAAAACTTTAAGCACAGTATCCCTCACGACTTAACCTGGCGGGAAGTAAGTCTGTGCTTCTTCGTCACTCTCGGGGTCAAGACAGGGTCGTCAAGGTCATTTTGCTGACCTCTTGGAGCGTGTCTGATTCAGATTTTCTGCACTTATTTCTTGCTATTTTCTTGTTGTTTTGGTTCTGTTATTTTGATATTATCCAATCTCTCTGAATTACTGGATCTTATTCTTTTTACGCCATAGTTTGACACGAAAGTTATTTTGGGATTCCTGTGTTAATCAACATAGTGCAAAACAAGATAATTTACAAAACAATAGGGGTAGTAAAAACGGTAAATATCTACAGTTCTAAATATATCAGACGCTTAAACAAAAAATCGGTAGTAAGAAAAAAGACTGGCAGGAATAAATAACGCCCTTCATCGGCCTCATGACCGCACAAGCGACTTGAGTCTCGCTAACATGACAACAACACTCAGTCACTTGTCCCGGGAATGTCCTCATAAACGATAGCACTCTCTGTCTGTTACTCGACCTTGTACAAGTGCAGAGGAGAAGGCGGGGATGCGGACGTTTGTCATTTACTTGTTGGTTTCCTCGTTCTTTCTCTGGCTCTTTCGTTTTACGAAGATTGAGAACAGCAAGCAATTCTATCGCGTTTCTTTACAACGACTTTCCTTCTTCCACCTCCCTCTGCTGCATGCAACAAAGCGTGTGCGTGTCTGTGGCTACCGCCTGCATCACCCCTAAGAACTCTCAAGCATTTTGTCTGCCGCCATAATTCACTAGACCGACCGTTCCTCTCCCCTCTCCTGCCTGCATGGACCTAGCCACCTGTGTGCCTCCCCCCCTCTGCGCCTCGCCCTCCTATGTGCGGACACGAGACCCGTGTCATACTCACTTCGTACGGCTTTCCCGACCCTGCTCCCCTTACCAAACTCTTTCCTTTTGTTTTAATCATCGTGATTTCACACACTGCTCTCTTCTTATAATAGGTAATCAGTTTCCGAGTCCGTTTACACATTTAATTATGGATACGTGTTTGTATCTAATACCTATACACACAATACAGGGCAACTCCTCGCGGTGGTACAGTAGGGCGGAACGGCGATCCCCCGCGCCGGGAATGGGAAGTTTTCCCGAACGCGGCGAGGAAAGCGACCCGAGATCCACCAAACCCTATATACATATAGTATTTTTTAAGTTCAATGTTACACTATCAATTTCCCGTCGTTTTTCTTGTGCGTTCCATTACTTCGTTGCAACTCCTTCCTTTTAGTCTTCCTCTTCATTATTTCCCTTTTCCATCCCTTTCCATCTTCTTCAACTGCTTTTATCTCGAACAACAGCTGCAATGCAAACATTTGCCACATAGTCTTCTCGTCTCGCTAGGCCTGCCACTCTTCCTTTCTCTCCTCTCCTTTTCTTACCTCAGAAAAAGGGTAGCAAAAGGAGAGCCAACCGTTCCCACCCAACCTGGCGTGGGCGAGCAGCCAGGGATAATATTTACCTTAAGTGGCACCGATCTTTGGGAAACCGTGCCGGGTGGGCAAGGCACGGCACTTGGCGGAGGAAACAGAACGGGGCTTTTGTCTCGGGTCGGGCGGTGAGCCGTAAATATCGCTCTGTTTATTTACGAAAAAAATCTACACCGGTCCTGAAATGTCAGTCAATTATCTTCTCTTATCCGACGCTACAGCACCGCACACCTGATCAAACACCTGCAGTTGCCCCTTGCTCTCGCCCGCGCTTCGGTCATTCATCGGCCCAGAAGGCTGAGGGCTCTTGCCCTCTCTTTCTCTCTATTTCCTCCCTCCCTCCCCCCTCTCTATTTCTTCCCTCTCGTTCTCTCTCCTCCCCCCTCTCTCTCTCTCTCTTTCTCTCCCCTCTCTCTTTCTCTCTCGCTCTCTCCTCTCTCTCTCCCTCCCCCTCCCTCTCTCTCTTTCTCTCTCTATCCTCTCTCTTTCTCTCTCGCTCTTTCCTCTCTCTCTCCATCCCCCTCCCTCTCTCTCTTTATCCTCTCTCTTTCTCTTTCTTTCTCTCTCTCTATCCTCTCTCTTTCTATTCGCTCTCTTTCTCTCCTCTCTATCTTTCTTTATCCCCTCTCTCTTTCTTTATCCTCTCTCTTTCTCTCCTCTCTGTCTTTCTTTATCCTCTCTCTCTCTCTCTCTCTCTCTCTCTCTCTCTCTCTTTATCCTCTCTCTCTTTCTTTATCCTCTCTCTCTCTCTTCTCTCTTTTTCTCCTCCCTGTCTTTCTGTATCCCCCCCCCTCTCTCTCTATCCTCTCCTTTTTCTCTGTATGTCTGTCTATCTGTCTCTCTATCCTCTCTCCTCTCTCTCTTTTTGTATCTATGTATCTCACCTTATAGCTCCTCTATCCCTCTTTCTTTCTCTCATCTCTCTCTACTTCTTTTTCTTCATGTGTGTTTCTCTCCCATCTTTTTTCTTCCAATTAATTTTTTTAATGCGCCCCCATTATCTCCTTCATTCTCGAGAGATTGAATGAATGAATAAGTGAGTGGAAGAGAGAAAGAGAGAGAAGGGGTAGGGAATTATCGCTAAGTCGAATTAGAAAAAATAACCCATCTGGACAGAAGGGAGTACGGCAGTGCAGCTCCATCCGGCCGTACCTACAGCCTCCCGCCACTTGGTTATCCTACACCAAAGCCGCAGGATCATCACACCATCTAAATCTGCGCGCCGCAGCCCTCCTCCTGAGCCGTCCTCGGCCTTCGTGGGGCGCGGCCGCCATCGTTGCTCTCCCCTTTCTGCGCTCAACTCCGTTCCGAGCAATGGAAGCAGAATCATGTTACAATAAGTAAACATAATGATCAAAATGATACTACTAAGTAATGGGAGGTAGTGGAGATAATTAGGGTGGTCATCAAAACCAAAAACGATACTAATATCAATAAAAATAATAACATCCATGATGTTAACGAAATAGAATCTAACGAAAGATAAAAATACAGGAACAAATGCGTGACCATAGTTATGATGACAAGGTTGATAAGGGAAATAACAATAGTGATGGTTATAATAACAGCGGCATCAACAACAATAACAATGATAATAATAATAACATTTCTGATAAGGAAATAAAATAATATCGATGATACTATCTACAATAATGATGATGATCACAATGACAGCAACGATAACATCAATGATAATAACAACGAAAATAGCATCAATAATAAAGACAATAATGATAATGCAAACAGCACAAACAGCGATAATAACAGTAGTCATAACAACTGAAACAGGCCACCGATCAAACCTCTCTCGCACTAATCCCGCTCTCCCTTGGATCTCTTCGTCACCAGCCTGATGGAGCCCACCTTGTCCCCAACGCTTCCAAGCTCCACTTCCGCCAGCACCTGGAGAAGAGCAACACCTGGGCTCCCAACACAAACACCTGCCCGACTCCACACAAAGCTCAGCACACTTCCTCAAGGCTGTGTCACTTCTCGCGTGTTAAGAACCTCACCTCGCCACTCGCTCCAAAGTTAACAAAAGACCCAGACTTGGGGTTCGGGATAACTGTCTAACGGTATATGGTATTCCTCGATCACTGCACTTACTTCTGACCGGGACGCAGTATTATCACGTGAGTCAGAGCCCATTTGGACATTTAACTGAAGCGGTGCATCGGCATCTAAGGAGTTCCCGAGCACAGACGTGGCCTTCGCCCATCCTCGACATGGTACACATGCAAATCGCTTCGTTAGGATGCAGCAACTACCTATATGCATCGCCACTAACGCAGTGCCTCTAACGCTTCCCTTAGGACTTTCTTGCGCAGAGGCATTTCTGCAATATCCATTTTCACACATCACTCGTACAACATAATGCCATCACCTCTTCCCGTCGACACGGAAATGCAAGATATCCACTAGGAGAGTTGGCTTGGGAGGGTCACAGTGTGGCCGAGAGCGCGAGCGGCGCGTCTCTCCCGTCTGAGCGCAAAACAACAACTGATTGAGGCTCGTGAGGAACTCGCTGCCCCGCAGACTTGTCACACAGGTAAGCTCAGTTGCCGATTCATTGGAGGAGTTTTGCGGCAAGAGCGTTTGCCCTCCGGGACCCTGAGCTTAGGAAGTGTCGCACGTAAGCACTTGAGAACTTCCTGTTTTTGCGAGTTTATTTACCCTTTTTTCAAGACTTTTGATTGATTAACTCCTTTAAACATTTCTTTCTTTCACTACCTTTGAGAAGGCCGTTTCCTTTCTACAACATGATCGGAAACGGCACAAAAATACTACTGCTGATGTTTACAAGACATCGGCAGCGGCTTCGAAGGGCTAACTTCCAGCCATTCCAAGACTGGGCCGCAGTAACTCAGGGCCTCCCGTCCACTCGCCCCTCCCTCAGCGCCTTCATGTAACCTCAAGTTCCACCATAGCCTCCACAGAGATTCAAAGGTGTGAGGATGCGGTAAAATAGGGAAATAAGCCATTTCCCGCAACACCCACAAAAGAGTTTTTCTTCTCCCAAACTTGCTACAGGCCAAGCTGTCCCGCCACATCTCCCATCTCGTTGCCACCAG
>NC_091569.1:26466064-26473564 GCF_042767895.1 Penaeus vannamei | reverse complement strand
TGTTGTGCTGAAACTATGGTTTCAGACATGAAATCCTTTTACCTGATTTTAATAAACACTTGTTGCTACGTAGGAATTCTCTGCCTCGAGCCCAAAATTTGTGTTTATATTCTCGGGTTGGTTTTAATGCTAGTTGTTTTACAAAGTATGAGTGTAGTTGCCATGAATACATGGTTGAAAGAATGTGTAGTTGTTTTAATAATTTTTACATTTTTAGTCTTTATTGAAGTCCGAACTCTGATGACAGAATTTGTGATTGTTGACTTTGTACATTTCTATTTAAGAGAATGATAGTAAATCATGCTTCATATTTGTAGGTGATTTCAATGCTCAACACCGAGAGTGGCTGAATTCTGTCCCCAACTGACCGACATGACATTTCTGCCTTACATTTCGCAGATGTAGTTGGCTGTGAGCAGTTAGTCCGTGGTGCAACACACAGGAGTGGTAATCTTTTGGATCTTGTACTAACTGATGTGAGAGGCGCAATTGATGTAGACTTCATTGTGTCATTAGGTTCTTCTGACCACTGTAGTCTAGCATGTAAGATCCAGCTGGACTTTCCTATACCAGGTTTTACTCTAACCAGAGAAGTCTTAAAGTCTAAAATTAATTTGAATGGTGTCTACCATGCTTTTGATAGCATTGTTTGGTGAAATGTTTATAATGCTCCTTGTCTTGTTAAAGCTTTGAACTTATTATTGTTGGACATCATAACGAGGTTTGTACCCAGCAACTCTTAAATCTCGTTCACATATTATAGCATGGTTTAATAGGTGTCACCAGTCTTATAGGGACAAACATGCTGCCTATAATTTCTTGTCTGCTAACCGTACTCGTCATTGTTGGGAGAATTATGTTGCCATGTGAAACACAGCAACTAAGGAAGCTAAATCTGAATATAATGCTCATTTGAAAGATCTCTCAGAATCCTCTGAGACACTTTAAGCATCTCTGTTTGGTCTTTAGTCCTCCATTCCTCCTTTAATGAAACCTGATGGTAGTATTACGTATAGTCCGTTTGAGAAAGCTACCTTGTTGGCAGATTGATTTATTTCAAAACAAAGTTTAAAAGATACTGAACTTCCTCTTCCACGTCACACATTGTCATGCTTTGATTAATTTGCTTTCAGGTCCTCTGAAATCAAGTATCAGTTATCAAAATTAGATGAATATGGTGGAGTAGATCCTAATGGCTTGTTTCAATTGATTTAAAACAAGACTAAATGGCTGATTTGCTCCTAAATTATCCTTTTAGTTCGTAAAGGGCGTGCTGGCGCTTTGGCAACGTTACCCCTATTCCCGGGGGCCCATTATAGTCTGCACTTACTGAAAATAGGCCCATTTCAGTTACACCAATTTTATCCAAGGATTTTGAACGTTTGCTTGTCAAACGTTTTTCTGTACATGTGAGACCGTTTCTTCCAGAAACTCAGTTTGGTTTTAGAAAGGGACTCGGCTGCAATGATGCATTGCTTATATTGGAGCATGAAATGCATTCTGCTTTAGATGGGGTCATGAGTCAAGACTTGTCTCACTGGATTTTAGTGAAGAGAGAGAGAGGGGGGGGGGGGAGTGAGATAGAATGAGAGGAAAAGAGAGAGAGGAGAGGGAGAGCAGGAGAGAGAAAGAGCATATGGCGAGCATATATGCATACTCAGTCATCTCTGCCATATAAGCTTACTCTCTGCCATGCCACGTGATTTCCACGTGGGCTCTATGTTGCCCGCGTCTGTTTTAAGATTAAACCAAGCCAAGCTTGGCTTGTGTTCCAGACCGGAAACTAAGATGACGATTGAAGTCGACCTAGTCTGACCCTTAGATCGCTTGCCACGATCACCGGTTCGAGACCCCTTCTGGATCCGGCCCGTTCCCTGTCTAGTGTATCGTGACCTTATTTGCTTGTGCATTCTCTTCAACAATAAAGAGCCGTTTAATATCTGTCATTGCCCAACCAGTCCCATGCAGGAGGCCTCATAGCCTCAGAGAGAGAGAGAGGGAGAGAGAGAGAGAGAGAGAGAGAGAGAGAGAGAGACAGAGAGAGAGAGAGAGAGAGAGAGAGAGAGAGAGAGAGAGAGAGAGAGAATGTGTGTGTGTGTTTGAGAGAGAGAGAGAGAGAGAGAATGTGTGTGTGTTTGAGAGAGAGAGAGAGAGTATGCAAGAGTATACTCCCGCTTATGTGTGACCCTTTATAAGAAAGCAAGCACGCATTCATTCACTCAAACAAAACCTCCTTTGTGTGACGTGAATGCCATGAAAGAAAGCCTTTCACCTTGCTCTCGTTCCCTTTCCTCACCTTTCGCCTTTCTCGTCCGGTCCACCTTGCGCCCTCGCTTTCTTCCCGCTCGTCCTCGTCGGCATCTAGCATTCCTTGGCTTTAATATGGCATAGGTGGAGGCAGCGTATGAAAGAGAGGGTCGTTTTAGGGGAAAGAAGACAAATGGGTATGGAGTACAGAAGACTAAGAAAAGATGACTGGTTGCATGTGCGTGTGTATGCATGGTGAGGGGATAGGGAGAAGGGCGGATGCTTGGGGAGCACATGTGCCACTTCCCTATGGGCGGTTGTAACATTTGGGGAAAATGTAGACAGCAGATGTGTCATTGCATGTTTAAATCATATTTGCCAAGAATAAAATCAGTTTTGTGTTGCAGCATGAGGCACTGTGAATAGCTCTCCTATCTACTTATGAATTAAAGAAACAACAAATATATTGAATTCATACAAACGAATCTACATCATGTTATGCATTCACTTGCTTACGTCTGCAAAACACGTGGAAGAAAAGATAAACAACTGCAAATGTCGAATGTCAACTGACAAAAAAACGAACGCTGAGCCAGTGTGAACCCAGAGGCCGCGGGAGTACTCGCTTGGGACATGGCAGAAGCATCACATCTTTGTCTATCACAACGTTTGCGGCATCCGCAGGATGACGCCCTCCTTCCTGGTTGCAGGGAAATGGAAGGCGAGGAGAGGGAATGAGAGAAAAATTGAGTGAAAGAGAGTGAAAGCGGGAAAGTGAGTGAAAGAGAGGGAGAAAGGAAGGGGGGTATGAAAGAGAGATAGAGAAAGGGGGGGGGTAGAGAGAGAGAGAAAGAAAGAGAGGGAGAGAGAGGAAGAAGGAGAGAGAGAGAGAGAGAAGGGGGGAAGAAGTGAGAGAGAGAGAGAAGGGGGGTGAAGAAGAGAGAGAGAGAGGGGGGAGGAGAGAGAGAGAGAGAGAGAGAAGGGGGGAAGAAGAGAGAGAGAGAGTGAAGAGGAAGAGAGAGGGAGAAGGAGAGAGAGAGAGAGAGAGAGAGAGAGAGAGAGAGAGAGAGAGAGAGAGAGAGACAGAGAGAGAGAGAGAGAGAGAGAGAGAGAGAGTGAGTGAGTGAGAGGAAGGAGAGAGAGAGAAAGAGAGTAGGAGAGGATTACCTTCCCACGTCTCCAACGCTAGGGACTGCCGACCCACTCTTGAAAGCTACAGGACGCATGACCCGGGGTCTCCGCGCTGACCAGACCTCTCCTTGCGGAGTCTCCCCACGCGCGCTCACGCTCGGCGCGCCCCTGCGCTCCCCTTTGCACAAGACAGCCACGCCACCTCCTATCAACAAACAGCCGAACCAGAATTGTGTCTCCATAACCCACCAAAGTCAGGGGAAAACAAAACCCTGTCAACTGGTGGCAGACGGCAGGATGTCGCTCTAAGCAGCTGTGACACAAATTCCATGTCTCCTCCAAGATGCACCTCCGAAAATTTGTAAGTACGCCGTGGGCACTTCCTTCCTTTCCCCTTCCTTCACCTATGTGTGCATGCCGTACAATTTTTTTTTTCACAAGTGTAGTGATTTATCAAATATCTGAACAAGTGTCCGTGCAAAGTTCATTTTCTTACCTTTTTCTAGTATCTACCATGTTTTTTCTCGTCATGGTAGATCATCGTTATTTAAGGAAATCAATCCCTATTTTATCTCTTGCAAGAGTTATTTCTTTCTTTGGCGTGTTTTCTTACTCTAATTCGATCATGCTAGAATTAATGCATAGATTCATTGTCTATCCTTCTTGATATTTTAATATGTGGGAGAACTATAACATGCATTTTCTTTAAATTATTATCTGTTTCTTCGGACATTCTAGGCCACGTGGCTAGAGTTCTGAAGTGTTGCCATATTCTTGGATTTTTTTTTTCTTATTCTCATTATCTCTCTATAATGGTCTCTCCTTCAGTTATAAAGAGTCCCACTATATTGAATGACAGGGTTGATTTTTTATCGTATACATATTTTTAAAGCGTGTGTCTTGTTTTACTTGTATTTTTATTGATATCAACTTGAGTATATTCTATGTATAAAACGTTATACTCGTTTTTTGTGAGCCACTTGACACATAGTTGTTCAGGTCAAATCAGGTCAGGTACTGTCAGATGATGAGGTACCTCACTTTAATGACCTATGTTAGCTTCGATATTTTCCCACATTTCAACTTATTTGGCATAACATAATTTTGATGGAGTGAATTAGCATTGCGATAGTCATTGTTCTTTTTCGTTATCGAATAATTTACTGTAAATTATTTCAGGTTTGCATGAATATAACTGAGAGCCGTAATAATGATAACAAATTCATCAAATTAAATTGTGTGACTTTACATTATTATTATAGTATATTTGTGTAAATTACAAAGTATATTTCGCCATAATTATTTGTTTTCTTTATAGATATAATTTTCTTTAATTATTCAAGTATGGTAAATTCTTTATTTAATCTATCGGCAATATGATTACTTGTTTCGATCACTGTTTACTTATTTTTTTACACATGTAATTTTACATCTGCTAGCTATTACTATTTTTAACGAATATTCGGATAATGACCTCACTTGACCTTGATCATGTAGAAGGTACCTTCTTATAGCCATCTGACTCGACCGAAAAATACATTCAAGCTATTTGTATTTATATTTTATTCAGTTATCTCCGTGTTAGAGATTAATTATATTGTACAGCTACTACGATTTCATATTGTTCGTGATTTTCGCTTTCATGAGTGATCACTAAATGCAAAACTACCTTGGTTATCCTAACGATTTTCCATTTCTTTCCTTTCATACGATAATCGTTAGTATGCCGACCTAATTTTCGAAACATTTTCTTCATTAACCATTCTTAATCACGAACCTCACATTATTACATGGTCCTCGGTGACGACCCCCAGCTGGGTATGGACATGTAATTAGCATTAAGGTAATTAATGTTGAGTTGTCCTGTATGTGCCAAGATGCTCACTTATAGCTAGATGCGACGCGACGCGCCCCTCTTAATGATGTGTGAGATTTTCGTTGGTATTCCCCAAGATGGGATGCCCAATTTGCGTTCTGCGTATGAGCTCATCGATGATCCCCATCTACGGTTGGGTCCGTCATCACTTTTCCTCATGGAATTTATTGGAAGTATATATCATTTACAACCTCGAGGGTTGTCTTTAGGCTGTCAGATAAGGGAAGATGACCCAAACCCGCTTGCATCATGCATTGCTCTGCAAGCCTTACTCTGTTCTGCAACAGACCAGTCATTGTTTCATTCATTTTACATGCTAATTAAAGTACCATTTTGTATGATTTCGCATAGTAGTTGATTAATATTGCAATTACCATAAGTTTATTGTTATTAGTGTGAATGTTCTTTTTGTACAGTTAGATTGGTAATTATTGCGTGCAACCCACATCCTCAGCCCCGCCTACAGACCTGACCCTCTCCCCCATCCTCCCCCATACCTCTTTTACCCCCACACCCAATCCTTCCCTTAGCCTCCCGCCCACCCACTCCTCCTCCCCTAAACTTTCTTCTAACTTCCACGCCATCCTATTCCCTTGATCTGTATTTTAATATTTTTAAATCTAATCTGAACACTGTTTTCTATGCTATACTCTGGCTTGCTCATTTCATAACTCTTACCCATTCACTTACTCAGCTAGTCCACTCAACATTCATGCAGCCACATACGCACATCGTCTCATACAAACCCGTGAATTGCGCAAGAATTACATACGTACTGTTTCTGAGAAAACAATCGACTTGCGCCAATCGTGTATTCTTCCCTTGCATTACATACTTATCTTGCATATGTTGTCTTGAGAAAGCATATTTGATGTAATGAGTCGCTCCCGAAAATATGAGGACTGCATTACCTTGTTGAGAGGCCTAGGGTGAGGTAATTGTGAGAGCCCTAGGCCCTGAGCAGACAGGCGAATTAAACTCGGTGCAGAGAAGACGATGAAGTGTGTGTATTTTTCGGCGGAAAATGCGGTATATAAACAAACAGGGCAAAGTAACACTGCTAGGTCGTTTGCGGTTGAGTGTGCTGATTGGCCGACGGCTGCATCCTTATCTTCCACGCCGCGGACCTCGCCACGCTTGCCTGCCGGCTGACTCGACGTAAGGGCAATTATGCCGAGTGAGGTGCGCCGGTGCTGAGTGAGGCAACTAAGCGTCCGCCACAACCTGTTTTCATTATCGCTTTGCCTTGAATTGCTGTTGTTGATGTGTGATAGACAATTTCAATGAAATGAGATAGAACATCTACTTTTAGTCAGATGTATGCACCATTGCACTGCACACTTCTGAACTCTGCATTGTTGCATTCTTATTTCTCTTTTCCGAGGAAGTTAGGCGTTCAAGATGTTCTTGCGAACTGCGACGCCTTTTGCTTCCTTGTAGTTCTGCACAATGCTTTTATCTTGTAGATCGCCTGCTGAGACAATTGCAACCCAAGCACGTCCTTGCGGACTATGGCAATTGTCTCCCTAAGCATGCTCCTCTGTCTATCCTTGGACAGTGAATTATTGGAAAAAATGAATAAAAATTGAAAATTAATGAAAATATTTGGAATAACACTATCATTGCAATC
Organism: Penaeus vannamei; assembly: GCF_042767895.1. Taxonomy (NCBI): domain Eukaryota; kingdom Metazoa; phylum Arthropoda; class Malacostraca; order Decapoda; family Penaeidae; genus Penaeus; species Penaeus vannamei. The sequence continues at coordinate 26,466,680 of NC_091569.1, read as the reverse complement.
TGATATATTTTTATCATATCTTACGGCCCTTGCTGTCACCCCCACCCACTGTTTGCCCTCCTGTCTCTCTCCTTGTTTCTGCCTTCGGTGTACTTCTTTCAGGGAAGCACCACCCCGTCGAGGACGACGGTTAATAGCGTATGCCAAGCGATCTGAGGAACCAGGGTTAGCTGACCACGTCCCCAGCGATATAGACCAGGGACCTGTCTTCATTGGTTCCAGTCATTTGAGAGTAGTAAGTGGAAGGGAGAGGGAGAGAGAAAGAGTCAAAGTAAAAGTTAAAACACTTTCTTTCATTAATTACGAAACGAATCCCAAATATTTGAACAATTGTTAATCATGCTTAAAGCTAGATTTTGCAAAACTGTGATTCTAGTTGCAGCAGCGATTTAATTTCTTGTGTGATTAATATATACCAGGTTGCCCATTACTTTTATGCGCATTTTGTCAACGTGTGGCTCAAATGTCACACATTTGTCTAAGTGTGCTCCTACATTTTTCCTTGTTATGTCCAGATAAATTCAGCCTTCAAATTCCATGGTTGTGTCATTAGGATTTTTATTTATGTTCTGCCGAATACCAATGAATATATATTGAGTTTTATGTACTGCACTAG
>NC_091569.1:26431064-26436064 GCF_042767895.1 Penaeus vannamei | reverse complement strand
ATATATATATATATATATATATATATATATATATATATATATATATATATATATATATATATATATATATATATATATATATATATATATATATATATATATATATATGCACATATATATATATATATATATATGCATATAAATATATATATATGCATAGATATATATATATATGCATAGATATATATATATATGTATATATATCTGTCTCTGTCTCTGTCTCTCTCTTTCTCTCTCTCTCTCTCTCTCTCTCTCTCTCTCTACATATATATATATATATATATATATATATATATATATATATATATATATATATATTTATATGTATATATGTATATATGTATATATATATATATATATATATATATATATATATATATATATATATATATATATATATATATATTTGTGTGTGTGTGTGTGTTCTTACCTTACCTAGTTGTTTGAATACGGGAGAAGAGCTATGCTCAGGTGGTCCCGTGTGCTATATGTAAATTGTCGTATAACTTTTTAAATTGATGCACAGTTTTGGCACACACTCTGTGTTTGGGGGAGACTGTTCCACGATTCAATAATTCTGTTTGGGAAACTATATTTTTTGACATCTTTATCACCTCTTTTTACTTTCAACTTTTTGTTGTGTCCTCTCGTTCTTCTTGTGTTCAAGATCAAAAAGTCATCCTAATCTGTCTTCACTCTTCCTGTAATGCAGTTGAAAAGCATAATCATGTCCTCCCTTTTCCTTCTTTCTTCCAAGGTAGTAAGTCCTAATGTTTGTAGTCTGTCTTCATAACTCAGATCTCTTAGGGTAGGTGCCCATCTTGTCGCCGCTCTTTGGACTCTTTCCAGTTTGTCAATATCTTTTTTTAAGTGTGGACTCCATACCACTGCACCGTACTCAAGACTTTGTCTTATGATTGCTTTAATAATCTTCTTTACCATATCTTCGTCCACATAAACAAATGCCCTCTTCATGTTGGCAATCAGTCCTAACATTTTGTGGACCTTTTCATTTATATGGTCATTTGGATTTAGGTTTCTATTTATGATTATCCCAAGATCTTTTTCCCTGTCAGCTGTGTCTAATACTGCGTCCCCTAATTTGTATTGGAATAGTGGGCGATTTCTACTTTCTCCAAACCTGACTACGTGGCATTTATTGGTATTAAATTCCAATTTCCATGTACAACTCCACGTGAATAAGTTCTCGATGTCACTTTGGAGGCATTGGCATGAGACGTTGTCTGTTACCCTCTTTTGTATCTTTGCGTCATCTGCAAACATATTCAGATAACTACCTGGGCTTATGTTTGACTCTAAATCATTGACGAAAATAGTAAACATAATCGGCGCCAACACCGATCCTTGAGGCACTCCGCTGGTTAGTCGTCGCCATGTAGAATGCTTTCCTCTAATTACTGTGCTCATTTGTCTTTCATGAAGAAAGTTTTTCATCCATGCGAGTAGGTTGCCTTTCACTCCACCTAGGTGCTCTAATTTCCATAGTAGCCTTCTATGAGACACCTTATCAAAAGCTTTCTTAAAGTCTAAATACACACAATCCACCCAGCCATCTCTTTCTTGTAATATTTCAGATACTCTATTATAAAAACAGAGGAGATTTGTTACACACGACCTTCCTTCTCTAAAACTAAATGGTTTATTTGATATCATTTCGTGTTCAAGCATTTCAACCCATTGTTTTCTAATTATTCTTTCAAGCAGTTTGCATACTACACTAGTTAACGAAACTGGTCTATAATTTAGTGGGTTTTGCTTGTCGCCGCTCTTATATAAGGGTGTAACATTTGCGAATTTCCAACTTTTTGGTAGTTTACCTTGCCTTAGTGATTTTTGAAATATTAACTGTAAAGGAGTACACAGTTCTTCGGCACATTCCCTAAGAACCCAGTTAGAAATTCCATCTGGTCCCTCTGCTTTGGTCTTGTCTAATCCTTTTAGCAAATCTTTTATTTCGTTCGTTTTGAGGATGATATTTTCGATGTTCTTTACGTCTGTACGGGTATTTGCCATATCAAAGCATGGATCCTGAACAAACACTGACTGAAATTTCTCATTTCGGATTTCACACATTTCTTCCTCCTTAGAATATATGTTATTGTCTTTGATAGCGCTAATTTGATCCTTACTTTTAGTTTTATTATTTATGTAGTTAAAGAAGAGTTTTGGTTGACTTGTACATTTGTTGATTATATCCTTTTCAAAGTCTAATTTCGCCTCTCTCATGGTTTGGGTATACTCATTTCTTCCTACTTTATATCTTTCATATGCTGCCTGAGATCTATGCCTTCTGAATCTTTTCCAAAGGAGATGCTTTTTTCCCCTCATTTTCTTGCATTTGTCGTTGAACCATTTTGGGTCATTTCTTGCTTCAATTTTGAATTTGGATATGAACTTTTCCACTCCTTTTTTATAGATCTCACAAAATTTTGAATACTGAACATCAAGGTTCTCATCATCCAGAAGTGTTTCCTAGTTTATGTTATCAAAGAAATCTTTAAGGCTTCTACAATCACCTCTTTTGTAATTGTACTTTTCCTTTCTTTCTTTGCATACGATGATTTTTTCCTGTAGCAGACAGTATTTTAGTTTAATCACTGCATGGTCGCTTATTCGTAATGGAGGACAGTACTCGATATCCTTAATATCGTCGTTATGCTTTGTAAACATTAGGTCAAACATAGGCGGCCTATCTAGCCCTCTTATCCTGGTATGATCGGTTACATTCTGGAAAAGGCAATGCTCATTTATGACATCTAGTAATTTAGCATTCCAAGAATCTGATTGTGCTCTAGGATCGAAACTTTCCCAGTCGATTTTGCTATTAAAATCCCCTGTAATAAGAATTTCTGTTGAATATATATATATATATATATATATATATATATATATATATATATATATATATGTATGTATATATATACATATATATATATATATGCATATATATATATATATATATATATATATATATATATATATATATATAAATATATATGTATATTTATATATATATATATATAAATATATATGTATATATATAAATATATATAAATATATATATATATATAAATATATATATATATAAATATATATATATATATTTATATATATACATATATATATATATGTATATATATATATATATATATGTGTGTGTGTGTGTGTGTGTGTGTGTGTGTGTGTGTGTGTGTATATATATATATATATATGTGTGTGTGTGTGTGTGTGTGTGTATATATATATATATATATATATATATAAATGAAGAAAAAGTTGTAGAAAATGGAATTGAACGATACAACGAAGACAAGAAATTAATTGTAGATATTCTCAAGGTCATAAATCCCGAATTCGCCGAGCAGAATCTCACAGCTCACAGGAGGCTGGGATTATTCGAAAAGGGAAAGAAACGGCCTTTAAAAATAAATTCTTGAATAAGCAAATAGTAACTGATATAATAAAGAAAGCCAAAGTTCTGGCCACCCATGAGGAATACAATAAAATCTGGATAAAAGAAAACATGACCAAAGATGACAGAGTAACACTACAAAAGAAATTGGAAGAAGTAAAAAACAAAAATGAACAAAGGACTGAAGAGGAAAAAAAAACTTATTTGTTTGGAGGGTGAGAGGTCTCCAAGCAAAGCAAATATACTATCGGAACCAAAATGTAGAGGCAGACAAACATTAACCCTGCAACCAAATTTAATACCTAAAGATTATATACAAATAGTTTATACAAATATCTTCGAAGTTGCTTGAACTAGAGACAATAATTGATATGGATAAACCGGATGTAATATGCATCACTGAAACCAAACTGGACCCCTCCATAGACGATGTAACATTAGGGCTTAAAGACTAAAATATTTGGAGAAAAGATAGGGCAGATGGAAATGGAGGGGAGGGGGTAGCAATATTAACAAAGAAAGGAATTATTATAAAGGAATTAGAAATTAACCAGGACCCCATAGTGGAAATGAAGGTAATTGAGGTAGAAACAAATGGGGTAAACATAATAATAACCACGGTATACATGCCACCTCAAACATCGGCGTGGTCACTAGAAAATTACCAGAAACTAATTCAAGAGACAATAAAGAGCCTGGAAGAAGTGCTACAACTTTCGGAAACCAATTCAACAGAAATTCTTATTACAGGGGATTTTAATAGCAAAATCGACTGGGAAAGTTTCGATCCTAGAGCACAATCAGATTCTTGGAATGCTAAATTACTAGATGTCATAAATGAGCATTGCCTTTTCCAGAATGTAACCGATCATACCAGGATAAGAGGGCTAGATAGGCCGCCTATGCTTGACCTAATGTTTACAAAGCATAACGACGATATTAAGGATATCGAGTACTGTCCTCCATTACGAATAAGCGACCATGCAGTGATTAAACTAAAATACTGTCTGCTACAGGAAAAAATCATCGTATGCAAAGAAAGAAAGGAAAAGTACAATTACAAAAGAGGTGATTGTAGAAGCCTTAAAGATTTCTTTGATAACATAAACTAGGAAACACTTCTGGATGATGAGAACCTTGATGTTCAGTATTCAAAATTTTGTGAGATCTATGAAAAAGGAGTGGAAAAGTTCATATCCAAATTCAAAATTGAAGCAAGAAATGACCCAAAATGGTTCAACGACAAATGCAAGAAAATGAGGGGAAAAAAGCATCTCCTTTGGAAAAGATTCAGAAGGCATAGATCTCAGGCAGCATATGAAAGATATAAAGTAGGAAGAAATGAGTATACCCAAACCATGAGAGAGGCGAAATTAGACTTTGAAAAGGATATAATCAACAAATGTACAAGTCAACCAAAACTCTTCTTTAACTACATAAATAATAAAACTAAAAGTAAGGATCAAATTAGCGCTATCAAAGACAATAACATATATTCTAAGGAGGAAGAAATGTGTGAAATCCGAAATGAGAAATTTCAGTCAGTGTTTGTTCAGGATCCATGCTT
>NC_091569.1:26383137-26385637 GCF_042767895.1 Penaeus vannamei | reverse complement strand
TTGTTACTGAGAGCAACACACCCTCCAGAGACCAAGTCCTAAAACCGGGGAATCATCAGAACCTAAAAACCTAAAACTAATCTTTCCCATCTTCAATTTATTCCCTAAACAAGAGTGCAAGCCTCCCTGTATCCCCACATATTAGTACTTCATGCCAACTTATAGAAAACAGACATTAAGAACTCTATCTGTGTGTGTGGGTGTTGTGGATTTAGTCTCTGTACAATGTGAGGCCATTGCAATTGTAGCTTTGTTGTTTATGACTATACTCCCCCAACCATGCCCAGGAAACTAATGATCCTCCACACATTCACAATAGGAGAAAGCGTCGAACAGACTTGGGAAAGAGCTTACGCATGGCAGTTGTAAAGTCTCTACTAGCGTGAATTATATGGAGGATATTTTGTTTTCTGTTTTCCTGCATTAGACAATATGGTGCCTGATTCTGTTTATGTAATTTTCATGACATCCCCTGCCATTGGGGACAAGACCCGGCCCCCCCACTCTGATAGTCAAGGGGGCCGCATGCATATTCCCAATTTTTCGGTAAAAGGTGGTTAATTTTCACTCTTGTTTCGGGAAAAAATCCCCCCCAAAAATGGTAAAAAGGGGTGTTTTCACCGCCATTTTCCCTTCCAAAATGGAAAATAGGGATATATTTTCAGGTGTTTGCCTTCCCTGGATCCCTTCCTTCCCCAAAAGATTTTCAAAGGCCAGCTTTTTAACAACCCAGTTAAGCCTAGTTTATCAACTCAGTACGCCATGCTTTTCGTGTCCTTTCTGAAGCTGAAAAGATAATGGGATCCGTCAGGATGTTGGTAATCGTGTCATTTCCCTCTCCATCATGCACCATGTAGTTGAGCAACTCACTCAAGGCACTCAACTTGAGATCAACTCCCACTCTCTGCTCAGGTCTCAGTCGTCTCGACAAAGAACAACATGGCTCCCGATTCACGAGGTGTCCAGCGCAGACAACCAGGCCAGCATCTTCCCATTTCAGTCATTGTGACTAGCACAGGGCTGGGTACTTGTAAGATTTGCAAGTACAAATTTAACCATTTTACAAATGGCAGATTTTAACTGCCAATAGTTAGAAAATTTGTACTCACAAAGCCAACAGGATACCCAACCCTGATAGTAGTCCCCATGCCCAATGAACTGGCCTGGTGGCAAGTATCAACTAACCCTTCCTTTCCTTTAGGGGTATGCATCCAAGACTCCTTTCAATTAGGGGGCTAAGGATCCTGTCCTTCCTTCAAATAGGGGGTCAATTTCCTCTGAAAAGCCCACGAATAAGGGGTACAAAAAATGGCCATTTCCTTCCATTAGGGGGTGATTTCAAAAGTTGTGAACAAGCATATGTACCCCTTCAATAAGGGGAGTGGGGGGGCCGGGGGACAAGATTGTCACTAATGGGTGGGGGGTGGAGGCTCTGTCTATGCAACAATTTCTATATATTTGGAAACTAGTGTGAGAGGAATCCAATGACACGATCCGATTGGTGGAACTATTCCAAAAGATTATGAAGAAGAAAAAAAAAAAATACTCATGCGTGCTTCCAAGCTTGTAGTCTAAATCAACTTGGCCTTAGTCTCAAACAGTGCAAATTATATGTAGTCTTGTCTTTTCAGTCATTTAACTACATTCTGGGATCACATCGATTGATACTAAAACTACATAAAAAAGTTCATTCCCATTACTTGTAAAAATATCAATATCTATAAGTACATACATTTTACTTCTAGGTAATTCCAGGAACACTTAGAAGAGGTAATTTTCTATATTACGTCCGCATAACCGATGTCGACAATTTTGGTATCGTTGAATTCCTCTCACTCTCCACATTGCAAATATATAGTTTTTATTGTTCGGAAACCCCCCATTAGCTACAAACTTGGCCCCGATAGCAGGGGAGGGCATGAAAGGTTCCAGGGAAAATGCGGGGTTAAATAGCACTAATAATATAACGCACAGTGAAAATAACCATGGTTATTCACACAACTTTCCATTGCAGGGGGCTGCGCCCCCTGCGACCCCCCTGGGGGGAGGGGGTGCCGCCCCCCAACCCCCGCCGAGGAAACAAAACCTCCACCACATATTCACGGCAGGCTAGAGCATTACACAATCATCACAATCAGGATGAACAGGGTGGCCCGCCCTCATCGGCGGGTTTTGCGCCTCTTTCGATGTTACACCGATGGCCTCAAGGTCGAGTTTTCCATCCTCTGGAATAACAACATCCGTATTCCTAACTGTAATAACCGTCACGTTCAGGAGTCAGTCATAGCCGCCGCGATGGCTGAGTGTGGAGGGTGCTCGTATTCGGAGACGGAAAAACTAGCCAGGAAAAAATTCTAGAGATGTGCTTCCGCCACTGCCTCCTCCATCGGGAGAAAGTTGTATCCTCTGGCCCAGGACCTCCTGCCGGACGCACCCTGCCTCCTTCACATTCTGCGGCAAAGGAGCACCCTCCCTACTAATTAGCGGCATTAATCAATCA
>NC_091569.1:26360637-26365637 GCF_042767895.1 Penaeus vannamei | reverse complement strand
TAAACGCAATATGAATGTACCATTTTTATTATGACAATCACTGCCGTTGTACTGTCATCGATATCATTGTCATTCTTAATATCATTATACATTATTATTATCATTATCATTATTGTAATAGCATTTACCATTATAATCTTAAACATCACCACTGGTAGGAATGAGGAAGTCAACCAAGTAATTTATGCCAATACAGTAAAGTTTTTAGGATCCTGAATTGTTATAGCCCATAATTCTAGCATGTGATATGACATCAGGTATAAGCTATTCAAATTTCAATTTCCATGTAATCATATTATTTTTTTATACAGTGACACTTTCATGTCACTTGACGCTCCGTGTGTGAGACAGCTGGTCGTATTCAAGCGGTACGATACTCTGTGACCCGATGGTTCTTCGTACGCCCGATGAAATCAATGCTCCACCCATTATTTACAAGTATTTGGCATTGCAGAATTCTTTACTTTTGATATGTTATTTGGAAAATAGAATCATACTCATGGCAATATTTCATACACCATTATATTTCCCAAATGTTCACAGATATTTCACTACCAAAAATAATGAAATGTTAATATAAAAAATGGATTGAACAGTAGATATTGAAAGTAATGGGTTTCTTAAATAGTTTGGAGGGGGAAAAACGACAAGGTGTTGGGCACCGGCCGCTGAAACGACAAATAAAGGCGTAAGAATAGGTAGAGTCAAGGATTAGGGAATATTCCTTTAGCCTTGGGTAGAGTGAAGCTGGAATCGGCCCTTCTCCGGGTGAGTGAGCCAGCGTGACGTGAGCCGGGAAGGGGGTTCACTGGGAAGTACCCAATCTGGCAGCACCTACATCCTATAAACACCACCATCAATATATTAATGCATCGCAGCACACATTCACAGCATTTCATTTCACATAATTTATTTTCACCAACAGCTTCGGAAACAATATAATAAACTGGGTTGATTGTCGATGCCCTTTTAATTAATTTATATCTCAAACTTTAAACTGATATGATGAATATAAATACTTTCTATAAAAATATGACTGCGAGGGGCGGAGCCAAGTGGCCCATCACCCTCAATCTGACCCCAACCAAACCATGCTTCGCGATTCGTGGACGTGACAGGGTCGTGGATCGTAAGAGGCACCCAAACGAAATTAATGGAAAACAAGGGAATCGATACCCTCACCTTTGCACCCCATTACCTTCGAAATTTTATGACCAAAGCCATTTATTACACACTGTGTGTGAGATAATGAGAATGTAGGGGTGGGGGTGGGGGGGTGCGGATACTAGCCTTGATAGAATGGGACTGAAATAGCAGATTACCCTCTTCCCCTTCCCCCTTTCCTGTGTTCAGGTTGTTTGAACGTGGGCCACCTTTCAGGGCAAGAAGGGCATGATCTCCCTTAGCCAGGTCTGGCAAGGCGACATTGCTTTTGTTGCTGACTGTACACACATATATATCTATGAACATATATATATATATATATATATATATATATATATATATATATATGTATGTATGTATGTATATACACACACACGTGTGTGTGCTCGTTTGTGTGTATATATATATATATATATGTGTGTGTGTGTGTATGTGTATATATATGTGTATGTGTGTATATATATATATTGTAGAGTTACGTATTTTTAGTTACACGAACGCGCCCGGATTCATGGATTCGCTTATGCGAACGGGTGGTCGTGTTGCCCACTTGGGGTGTTCACTTTTTATTTTAATGCCTTTTTCTAATGCCAATTTGGCAAGCCCTTGCCCTTTTTCTAAACGCCCTACCTCCAGGAGACATATTGTAAGTTTTGGGTCCGATAGGAGCTCGTATAGCCCACACTCAAACCTCTTACAATTTGGGTACTTGGCAACCCCTGTTGTGACGCGCCGTGGAGTCACCACAGAGGGCAGTTGGTGGGTGACCTTGACTGTGGAGAGGTGTGAGCGGGGAGGACTCTTGATCTTTGATTTGTGCCTCACTGTGATATTTTGTGTTATACTGCAGCACTGCCTTGTTGCCAGTGATTGTCCTTGCCTCATCTGTGATTTTGAGGCTGTAGTAGCAGTAGTGCTTCGTGAATAAAGCCGTGCACATGAACAGTTTTTGTGTCCAGTCCTGTAGGAGGTAGTAATGGCCGGCTTTTCCCCATGCCCACATCTTATCTACGGTCCGAGGATCACTTGTCAGCTCCTGTAGCAGGGTGAGTGTCGGTGTCCCCACACTTTTACTACGCTACAGATCCGTGGGTGCTAGCGAGGGATAGGGGTTTTGTGTACTTCCCTGCCCACGCCTTGTTTTTATTGTATTGTCTGTTTTTACTTAAATTACATGGGGTTTAAATATCTGTTTTTACTTAAATTTCATGGAGTTTTAGTATTTTCTTGTTTTATACTTCATTTTCATGGGTATTTTTTTGTTTTATTGGGTTTGTTTCTAGCTGTTAACTTTTACTTTTATGGGTAATTGTATTTTTGGCAGGTTTTACTGCTTTTTCTGATTTTTTCTCAGGGTTCATTTTATGTATTTTTATTATTATTATTATTTTTTTCAATTTTGCTTGCGTGTTTTATGTCACCTGGCCAGTACCCACTTAACCTTTATAACTTGTGCTATTTTATTTAATATATCATAATTTTATTACCAGTGCTCATTGTTTTATGAACTGATTTTCTTTTCTTTTTTGTTGTTGTGGTGCATACATGTATCTTTAAATGTTTTATGCTTGTTATATCCATTTCTGTGATTGTTTTTATCAACTTCGTTTTTATTTTTGCTTTTGTGGTGCATGCATTTGTAAACAGTAATTGTTTTTAGCAAATTGAACATTATTTTTCTGTGGTGCCTGTGTTTGTGGTTTGTGAGCTGTGTTTAGTGAAAAAATGTTTGCCCACAGAGGTATTGATATACTGCCAGTGTGTCGCACCCAAAGTGTAGTGACATCTTTCAGTGCGACGTGGAGGGTTGTGGGCCAGCCTAGAATAGTTTGCGGTCGCGCACTTCACGGACCCAGTTTGCAGTTGCTGCCTGCCATGCCCCGCAGTAAGGCCTCGCAGCCAGGGTCTCGCCCACCGACCCCGGAGGACGCAGGACTTGAGGCTGAACCACCCATGGCTTTGGGAGGTGTGCTGCCTGATGCCCGGGCTATTGCAGCTAGTGTCCTAGAACTGCCGCAAGCGCAACTGGCCCAATTGGAAGCCCGGCTTATTGACCGTTTGGGTGCGCAGATAGAGGATCAGCTGACTGACATGCAGGCACAGATGCAGATGCAGTCACAGATCCAGATGCAGTCACAGATGCAGGCGTTGGCAACTCTCCTGAAGGGCCAGTAGCCCACACCGTCTACCGCTGTCGAGGGGATGTTGCCAGCCGCTGCTGCTACGCTACCAAATTTGTCGACCGTCCAGACCTGTAACGAGGAGGCTGCTAAGCAGCCGCCTTGTCCGCCTCCGGTGACTGTGAGTACGCAGCATACTGCACCTGTAGCCTCGTACTTGGCTCCTGTGATGGGTGACCAGTCAGACACTGATGCAGGAGAGAGAAGACACACCCTAGGACATCATTGGGTTGCGGCTGCTAGCTCTAGGGAAACAGCTACCTCATCTGCGGCTGGATTGCAGCCACCACCACCCATGTTGTCAGGGTCTGTATCGGGGCCTGCGGACCATCTGCAGCCCTCAATGCTGCCTCAGTCGACCCAGTATGTGCCACGCCTGCAGCATCCACTGTCCCCTGCCCATCTACACATGGCATCTCCAGCAGCTGCTAGTTGTATACCTCCCTACTCCCAGTCAGTGCCAGCTCAACCATGTGGTCACGCCTGTCCTCGCTTTACACTGGGCAGGGGACGTGACGAGGTACCAATCTTTTGTGGTGAGACGCCTGCCTCCCAAGGCATTCAGCGGAGTCAGGAGCTGGAGTCTTGGATATCCAGCATCGAGCTTTCGACTCAGCCTGCCACCTCCAAGGCTTACATCTGCATGGCACGTAGCAGGATAAGCAGATATGCCTGGTCAGTGCTGAACAGTCCTGTGTTCGCCAACATCCAGGACTGGGTGAGTTTCAAGGCTCGACTCCGGGACCAGTTCCGTGGTGTGGCCACGGCTCAGCACTTGTACGATATGCATGGCCAAGCAAGGATGGCAGTAGGTCAGGGGCCACTGGACTTCGTTCATGCAGTGGAACTGGCAGTGGAGCAAGGTGTGTGTGACTATCCCAAAGACATGGTTGCCTGGTTGGCTTCGGGGTCAGCTGCTCTGGCACGACTTCTCCACACGCAAGATGGCCGAGAAGTGCCAGGCTGTCTGGGACTGTGGTTGGGGCGAGACACACCCTGCCTGATGTTCACGGGCTCCTGAGGATGGGATGGTCATCGAGTTTATGGCCACCCCAGCCTAGCATACGTGACAGGATGGCCCTGGGCTTGTACCACCCAGGGTAGTATCCTGATGCAACCACACCTGGCCTGGAGTTCTACGGGGCCCTTCTACCACAAACGGCGCTGGTTGGTGGGACACCTGCGTCTGCTGTTCCTGACAGGTTCACAGCCAGCTCGAACCCCTACCGCGGGCGGCCGTGCTAGCACACCGGGAGCTGAACAGCCAGCCAAGAACTAGGTTCATTGGACGGCCCATGATAGTCCTTGAGGTGGAGGGTGAGCCGTTTTCCTGCTTTTTGGACACAGGCTCAGAGGTGACGATGGTCATAACCGGATTCCAACTTTATTACATTCGGTTGACTCCTGTCTATTATCTTACTCTCATTGATCGTAACCAATTAGCAATCAGCACCTCTTTGGAAATCCGTCATCCATGTTCCAGATTAAAACTAAAATCATTGTAATACATTCATACCACGTACATACAGCTAGCATGCCCACTGTCACGTGTTCTATTGTGTCAGTCTTATCAGTTATCTTGAGTTTTACTTTTTATTATAACTCCTGTATTAATCTGGTGATAACAGCATGTTTCATGTTAAGTTATCCTGAAGC
>NC_091569.1:26350637-26355637 GCF_042767895.1 Penaeus vannamei | reverse complement strand
CTTCCGGTGGATCTTGAGTTGGTGCAGTGAGAACACCGATCCATCTGTCTGGTAAGTTAAATGAATTGAGGAAGAAAAGTTAGGAAAGGGAATCTTTGTTGTAAATTGAATGAGGGGCGTGTTTAAGGTGAGAAGAATGAAAGTTCTTGTTTAGCGTTCAGGCAACATGGAAACTGATGATGCTATTTTTCATTTTCATTATTCTTTTCTGCAAACACTTAAAGAAGGGAAAAACAGCTTTTCAAAGTCGTCAAATCATCTTAAGTACTTGTGGGTAATCAGGACAATTTTTATACATATTTACTACTAAGAGTATTCTCTCTAAAAAACATAGCAAGAGAACAGCTGTCCAAAGTCATCAAATCATATTTGAAATTGGTTGAAAATCAAATTTTTTTTCTTTTTCTCGTGGCCTAAACAAAATGCTGTTTGAAGTAAAGACCCAAGTGAACAATCATGAAACAAACTATCGTTTATGATGTTAATCCACTAACGCCTGTCGACTGTGACTTTAGGTTATCAATTCAACCTACACATAGATGGCGCTTAGCCATCCTAAATTTCACACACACACATTGAGTCCAAAAGGTGTTCTTAGACCAACTGACCGAAAATAATTTTAATAAAATTGTTTTGTTAGCTTAAACAACTCTATAACATGAACTTACGATATGTTCTCGCTAACGCACTTCAAACTCTTAATGTGAACATATCGGTGCTTATGTCAAAGATGAAACTTAAATAACATGATAGTTAATAAACAACATGTGTTTAGGTCCAGACTTTCATTATGTTTGTTCATTTGTCACTGTAAATAAGTGTTGATGATTAAGTTCATATCTAAAGATCAAGCAATAAATCAAAGGTACATTCTCACAATACGCTTCCGACAGAAGAGGACGGCTTACCACTAAAGAACAGAATGGCCAGTGTTGATGAACAGAGTAGCGAGCTGGCTGGTCTTAAGACAGAGTCATCATTCGTATGATAAGATTGTCAGCAATATGATGCTGGTGGATTGTAAGCCCTTAAACAAGTTGTCGGGTGGTGCCTAATGATACCTTCATTTCCAGATCAATGGTTTTGTACCTCGCCAATAGCGATCCAGATAACTATCACATATATGGTTTTAACCTTCAAATTTACACACAGGTACATCCATGCATGTACATATATCCATGGCTGTCTCCCTTAATAACGATGGTTATTGTAATGCCAGCTATGCCTCCTTGCAAAGCCATAAAAAAACTGACAAAACTTAATTTTCCAAGAAAACAGAAACTAAGAATAAAGGCATTATTATTTTATCAGCCATCAGATATCACAAAAATAAGTGAATCAATAAGATCATACCCTAAATACATACCTCCACCGCAAGGCTACAACAAGTATTTCCAATGGGCGTAGTTATGTGTTCTCTGTTACCCCGGTGCCCTCTGACCAGGCGTTTGCGGGCATGGGACATCAGGTAACTCGTGTGGCCATCCAGACCTACGCAAAGAAGTGAAAGGACCTTGCTTATTTTTTCAGAGATTAGATTTTAATTTATCTATTCATTCAACTAATGTCAGGTCTGTTGATGTTGGCAGAAGAATTCACTCTACTATAATTATAAAAATTATATAACGGTGTCTTCGTCAATGCTATGTATATATATATATATATATATATATATATATATATATATATAAATGTATATATATATATATATATATATATATATATATTGGGGGGAGGGGGGTAGATGGAGATAAAGCAAGCATGTATCTCTGGCCTGGCACCAGTTGTAATTCCATGAATTACCTAACCGTCTCACATCAGTGAATCCTAAACACTGTTAACACTGTATCCCCTTGACACTAAACCCATCCCCAAGGACATGGCAGTTTAGTTGCCAGTCAGTTGCTTGTCCAAACATTTTTGACTTGGACGCACAGAAGAGGGGGGTGGTAATTTAATCCATAAACTGCGACATACATCATGTAATGAACAGCGTGTAACTACGACTTACATTATATGTTATGAAGGCTATAATCCCATACCACAGTTTAACTGACAGAACCCTACTATGCAGCTTACGGCTTACGGGTTAAAAGAGAGAATAACTGATTAGAAGTGGAAACCAACATACCCAGCAGCTGGCGCTTAGCCTTGTTGGAGAGCTCGCTGGGGTCGAGGACGGCAATGAAATCATTGGTGACCACATGCAATTGGACACCCTGAACTAACAGTGCATTGCGTAGTTGCTGGACCGGTGCCGAAGTGCTCTAAGGAGGGAAAGAGAAGTGGAAGGTGTTTGAAGAAGTAGATATGGGTACAACTTGAAAGAACAATGTAGGCAGCATATCTGTCACACAACTTAGGAATTGGTGACAAGATAACAACAAATGAATAATGAAATAAAAGCATATTGAATGACAGATGTACTGGCCATACCGAAACTGTACATCGTGGATGATCACAATCGAAAAGGATGATAGACTTAAGAGCCCGTGGCGAGAAATCGACAGCAGCAGCAGCAGCAACGGCATCAAGTGGAGAAGTCCCAGAGTCTATTACCATTTCCTCGATTCCATCTAAATCCTCAACTGGAGGGGTTCCACGCCCAATATATCGGACAAGTACTCTTCTATTCCTGAATAAGAAGAAACGTGAGGTTTGAGTTTTGTATTTATGTACTTTTGGTCTCTTTTTCCTCGTTTTTAAATGCTTACTTCCTGCCATCCTTAAGTAGGGCTGTCACGAGGTCCTGAACGTCTTCCAGGCATTCAAAGTCTGTGATGATGACAATCTCCTTCCTAAGATCCTCTGCACCCTGTTCCTCCTCACCATGAAGTGTGCATGGCTCTGCAAAGAGGTCCGTGGGTTAAATCTGTTCTCCAGTTGACAACTTTCGATGTAATGGAGGACAAAATCATTTATGGTAGTTTGTTACACCAATTCTTCATTGTCAATTATGATATACAATTTCATTCTCAGGAGGCAGTGTGGCATCTGTACATATATCAATCTAAAAAGAATGCACATAGGAGATGATAAGATACTGACTGTTGCAAATTGATGATAATTTTGAAAGACTGGGAAATGAAGTTTTCAACAGTACTGACGTCCTGTGAATGCCATGGTATGCTTCATTATGTTTATCATCATAGTAAATCAGCTGCTTACCAAGACAACAAAAATTATAAACAATTATAAGCAAACAGCAGTAGTTCAATTACAGAAGAAAATGAGGAAAACCTACGGCAGTACGACGATATGTTCACCGAAAGTTCGTGATAGTGCCGGAGACAGGTGTGTATGTAGGCAGTCTCAGCAGCGCATATCTTCCCTATGAGACAGGTCTCTAAGTAAGGGGAGCTTGGCACACTAGCAAAGCAGGATCTGTTTAAAAAAAATAATAATATAAATAAAATGTGGATAAGCAAAATATGCTATTACTGATATAGGCTAAAGATTGCTATATACTTAAATTAGTGTTACACTGTAAACAAAAGCAACAATGTTCCCTTTTCTAATTCCAAGGCCTCAAGATCAATTTTTTTTTTTTTTTTTGTGGTAGTGAAAGACTTTATTTCCTTCATTATTTACCTCAAGGGGGACACAGGGCTGCTGAAAAGATTGCTGCAGTGCTGGTCTTCAGGTGGTGCTGCAAGAGACTCTGGGAGGGCTGAGGAGCACTGCTCGGCAGAGGTCACCCGCCAGCTTTCTGCCCACTCCTCAGCTGAAGCCGGCTAAGGAGAAAGGCTGCTTTTAACTTTTTACCGATCTATTTACGTTTGTTTCTTATTTAGGAGTCGAACAGATTTAATAGGAATCTGAATATAAAGTTTTATTTCACATCAAGATTAACTGGGAACTTTTAGCTTTGAACTGGGAAGGTATTTAATAATACTTATAATAAATTACTAAAATGATAAATAACGTAACAATGGTTATAAAGTAAAGAAAACAAATCATGACACATTAAGCCTGAAAGTCGCAACTTCAAGGCAGACCTCACCATCTCCCAGTCACTGGTCATGAAGTCAGTGTTGTTATCGAAGTCGAAAACCCCGAGGAGCCCGGCGGTGGCAGCGAAGTGCTCGCCTGTGACAGAAAGCCGACACAGGTCCTGGCTTAGGTGACACTCTAAGCTCAGGCCTTCAGAGGACGACACTGTTGCGCGGCCCAGCGTCCAAGTCAAGGTCAGGCCACCGAAATTGATGATTGGACTGCGCACGTTCTTTGAGTTGTATGTCATCTGTAGGAGATCCACAATTTGTGATAGAGCCGCAGGAAGCGATAGAATGCTATGAAAAGATTACATGAAGGGATAATGTACTTTATCAGCATTTAAAAAAAATCTGATTACTCACTGAAAAATATAAGATAAATATTGGGTCAACTGAAACTGACTGAAATTGAAGTAATAGTTGAAAACAAAACTATAAATATGTATAAATTGAGTATCAAACCTTGAGATTTGAGTCGATAGTGACTCTGTCTTTTCCCCTAAAGAAAGTGAAGACCCTCTTAGAAGCGGTTTCCAGGTCCTCCATGTGCAAAGTGACAGCCGTGGGTGTATCTGACTGAGTAAGCAAGACCAGCACGTGGTGGCATGAGTCAGTCAGCAGAGGAGACACGTGCCTTCCGTCCCAAGTGATAGCGTTCTCCCAACCCAACACGACCGCCTCACCTGTTGGTACAGTGCTTGCTCATCTCCGTGTGACTAGCTGTCTACTTGATATCTGTCTTGCTGTCTGCTGGTAAGGTGCTTGTTATTCTCTGTTCGTTACCATGAGTGCGTCTTAGTAACTGCTGCCGACATGCTTGTTATTTATAACCGTGTGTTAATCTGTCTAACTGGCCATTGATCAGGAGCTAGTTTATCTAACCATATTTGACAGTCTGCTTATTGGGCACTAGGACACTTGTTTATCTGTGCGTATAACTTTTTACTACATGGATTCTAGTTTAACTATTTGGCTGTCTGTTGGCGAGGGGCATGTTTATCCATG
>NC_091569.1:26293137-26298137 GCF_042767895.1 Penaeus vannamei | reverse complement strand
TCTCTCTTTCCATTGCTTGCTTCTCAATGACTGGACCTTTGAAGCGCGGGAAAATATAACCAGGAACCTCTCTCCCCCTCTCCCTTAATCATGCTGATAATTATACCTAGCGAAATTGAGAAAATATATATCGCTCATGCATTAGATTCCGTTATTCCCTGCAACATGGCACTCTTGACTCAGGCACCCCTTCCCAGGTAGAACTTTGACCTCCCATGTATGTCCCAAGTATTTAGTTTCCGTGTCTTGCCCGAGACATGAAAATATAATTTTCTGTAATACTTTCGGTACAGGTTATATTTTCTGTACCGATTGTAGTAAACACACACATACACATAAACACACACACACACACACACACACACACACACACACACACACACACACACACACACACACACACACACACACACACACACACACACACACACACACACACACACACACACACACACACACACACACACACACACACAAACACAAACACAAACACACACACACACACACACACACACACACACACACACACACACACACACACCTCTATATACAAGCACACAAACAAAAATGCAGATAAGAAGAAACCTTTGCCTACACACCTCATCGAACTTGTTATGAACGACGAGAATAAAGAAACTGTAATTCTTGACGACATGTTGAAATTGGTGGCGCGTGAATTGATCCTCGATCCTCATCATCCGGAGTCTCGATTTGATGTCCCTCTGCAGTTTCACGAACACTCTGGAGCAGAAGGCGGTGTGATATGCTAGTTATCGTTCCATTAGTGCCCACACTCTCTCTTCCCCTTCCTCCATCTCTCTCTCTCTCTATCAATCTCCCTTCCTCCCTCCCTCCCTCTCTCTCTCCCTCTTTCTCGTTCTTTCTTTCCGTCCCCCTCTCTCTCTTTCTCGTTCTTTCTTTCCGTCCCCCTCTCTCTCTTTCTCGTTCTTTCTTCCCCTCCCCGTCTCTCTCTCTCTCTCTCTCCCCCCCTCTCTGTCTCTCTCCTTCTCTCCTCTTCCTCCCTCCCTCGCTCTTTCTCTCTCTCTCTCTCTCTCTCTCCCCTCTCCTTCCCTCCCTCGCTGTTTCTCTCTCCCTCCCTCCCTTTCTAACTCTCTCTCTCTGTCCCTCCGTCTCTCTACTCTCTTTCTCTATCTCATTCTATCCCTCCCCCCCCCTCTTCTTCTCTCCCTCGCTCTCTCTCTCATTCTATCCCTCTCTCTGTCTGTCTGCCCCTCCCTCTCTCAAATCTCTTTCTCTCCTTACCGCTGGCGCAGCGGTAAGGTGCTGGTCTAGCAATCTTGCGGACCTGCGTTCAATCCCACGCCCGGCCAGTGAGTGGTAACCCCGGCCACTGCTTGCACACAGGGGGAGATTTGGGCAAAATAAAACACAGTATGTCACAGCAAAGAATATCCATTGTAACAAATGGAATTAAAACTAAAACTTTAAAATCTTTAAAATCTTTAAATCTCTCCCCCCTCCCTCCCTCTATCTGTCCCCCTCCCCTCTCTCCCCCCTCTTCTCTCTTCCTCCCTCCCTCTCTTTTTTTCTTTCACTCTGTCTCTTTCTTCCTCTTCTTCCCTCCCTCTCTTTTTTTCTCTCCCTCTCCCTATCTCTACCTGTAGGAGTAGACCCAGTCAGGAGACGTCCCTGCCTGTGAGAACACAACGGCGAACTGCATCTGGTCCGCCTCATTCTTACGGGAGAACCTGAGGGTGTATCCCTCGGGGTCCGGGAGGAGCGAGGTGGCAAGCGTGAGCGCCAGGTCCTCGCCCGACTGTAGTCGACTGCGAGAGGAGAAGGGCAGTTGAACGGCAACAGGAGAAAAGAGGTGAATGCTACGTACAGACAACAAATTTCTAATCACAATGCGAAAAATAAAGAATTAAACACCTACTTTGTGGTTTCACCGTTTATTTGTGGCTTGTCACTAAGTTGTATATTCTGAATAAATTTTGAATTGCCATGAAAGCTATTGAAAAATATGATCCTGTTCATGCAAATATATTGCTGGCAGAAGAAAATACATTGGAAGACGTCAACTGATTTAATTCTTACATTGTGTTTATACATGTAACGTAATTGATAATCATCCCCATGGTCAAAAGTAAAAAAATCTGCCATGCGTGTTGCAGTGTTCTTGACTGAGTACCTACGTGAACGATCCCTCAACTTGCGCCTGCAAGCTGTCCAAGAGAAGCGAGCCCACAGCCTTGTAGGCGTTGCCATTGCGTTGCAGCTGAAGGCGGACCGACCCCGACCCAACGGGCCTCACCAGAGCTCCGGTTAACAGGTATTGTTCCTGCAAAGAAGCCAGCCCAGTCAAGCTACACCTTTTTCACTTCTTTCTAGAGAAACATTCGTAATGTTGACTGACCATATGCACTCATGTTATGCGTTCACGTCTACTATTTACAAAAGGTAATGTAGGAGCACTGTCCATGAGTGAAAATATTAATTCTTTTTCTTATTCCCACAGATAATGAAACTGAAACTTGATGTGTCAGTATGTCACCATGAGTAAAATAAACGTGACATTACAGCTTTAGTCATGTACGAAATTCATATGAGCACAGGGCTTGGTGCTTACCCTCTCCGACTGGCAGTTTATGTTCAGTATATAATGATGGTCGGAGTTGAGACTCATGCGGCCCATGAGCGTTAGGGATACAGGCGGGTACGGCGGCTGCAGGGAACAGGCGAGAAGGAAGGGTTTACTAAGGTCCAACGCGGTCAACATCTCTTAATACATTACACTCACACTGAATTTGGTGCTTTGTCTTGATCTTAGTTTGTCTGTGTGTCAAATACTGGGACTGACAGAATATACATGTACTAAATATTGATCATGAAAATATCATAAGCGTGATTTGCATTTTTTTTTATACTACCGTTTTTCAGACAAATTGTCAGGACAGAGGCTGTAAAGGATGTAGAATAATTATTGATCTGGAGGTGTTGGTGTTCTTGTATCACACATTTTTACTTTCTTTTGAAAATATGCATGTAAATAACCAGCACGAAAGGATTATAGTTTTGCTTGTCCTACACGCAGTCACTAAATTTGATGTCCTTCTTCGAGCTGTTTATTCGCCCTCTGCCAATTCCCCACATAGTGAAGACCAGAGGATTTCTTAAACAGATTGTAGAACTTTCCATATCTGCAGGAGCCCAACCTCACCATAGCTGCAGATGACTTTAATGCACGGATTGGTGAACTTGAAGATGCTGACAATGGGGCTGTGCAGTTGAATGAGAGACATGTAGATCACCAAGTAAATACTCACAGGATCATTCCATAACATATTTGCGTGATGCTGGTGAATGCATCGTCAATAGAAGAGTGACTCCGAACTTAAATAACTGGACAAATGTTGCAACTGCGAATAGGGGATTATTAGGGACCAGGGATTATTATACGTGAAATTACTCAGGTATTCCTTACTTTGACGAACTAAGAGTAAACTAGTTGTTCATTTCGTAGAGAATGCCAATTTAGTATAGTCTGTAAGGTCAACTCATATTCTACGAGGGCATGCAATTTTGACTGTTGTACTGAGAGCGAACCAAATAATACATATTTGATTTCTGATGAACCTGTAAACGAAATGCAGTGTGTGAACGAATCAGTAAAAAAAAATAAGATAAGAAGTATGCGCACAGAGTTTAGAGGTAATCAAAATTTCGTAGTATGGGATATTGGAAATATAAATGTAAATCAAAGTGAAATAGATGGACAGTATAATGGAATAATGCAGACATATCTTATATAGATGGAGCAATGTTTTGCTGTTAATAGAAATTCGTACAGGACCGCAAAGCCATGATGGAATGAAAGACAGAAAACTCTGGAAAAGGGTTCGACAGTCGCAGATATTTTTGGGAAGGCGAAAGAGGATAGAACGCCTTCCTAGGAAAACAGGAATTAATAGATAACTTCAAAGAATATTGGCCAAGCTTTGATTGTGCGTTTCGGAAAGAAAAACGTTATTACAATACAGAAAACTTAAACTAGAGAAAGACGTGAATAAGCCTAAAATATTCTGGTCCAAGCTTAACAAACTGAAACCTAGAATTAAAATTTAAATACACATAGGAGTGTACAATGAGCACGGTTATGTAGCAACTGATCATGCTTGTGTAATGAACCAGTGGAGGAATGAAATTTTAAAAAATTATAAGATTAATGTGAGCGAAGGGGTGTTTGACCTCTGCAAGAAAAACTAAGAGCAAAAGAAATGGATATACAACTTCAATTAACAGAAGAAGAAAAAGAAGAGAACATCAAATGAAGTTAGCAAGGAGCTTAGGAGCACAAAGACTGGAAAGGCTGTAAATGGTGAAATTGACCCGATGCCAAATGGACTTTTCATGAATAACGTTTCTTTGGTACTTCTGCATGCACTCTTTGACCATTGTTTTGGAACTAGCATTAGACCAAAGAAATTTGATATGGCCACCATCACTCCTATACCCAAAAAGGTACGACACGTTAAGTGAATTCCGTCGAACTATAAAGGTATTTCTTTATTATATTGTGTGGGGAAAATGTAATCCTTTGTGTTGAATTATAGGCTGAAATTATCCCTGGAAGAGAATAAATCCATAGTTGAGGAGCAGAATGGATTTCAAGAGGAAAGAGTACCAACAGAGCACATATTGACATTAACAAAGGTGCTTCCTGGTCATCTCAAGGAGCGAATGGACACATTCAGCTGCTTGATTGACTTCCAAAGAGCACTTTGATAAAGTACACAGAGTATATTTGTTCGCAAATTTGTTGCACTCAGGTATAACTGGGAAACTATTGGGCTATCAAATCATGTTACCTGTCGTGTCAAAATGGTTGTTACCGGTTCCTTCGAGAATACCATAGTAGTTAAAGGGCGTATGTGAAGTAATTATCGTGTATTGTTTTTTCTTTGAATATCGTTCAATAATGTATGCCTAGCCTATTCATGCAAAAAAAAAAAAAAAAAAAAAAAAAATCGTTGAAACCC
>NC_091569.1:26258137-26260637 GCF_042767895.1 Penaeus vannamei | reverse complement strand
CTTTTTAAAAAATGGACAAGTGTATTTATCAGAAATCATTGACATGGTGACGTAGTTATATGTTTTGTGTTGCTATGTGCTAAGTTAAGCAATTAGATTTTTTACAACTTATTAATACTACAAAATCTCTTTTTGGGAAAAGAGGCTTTTTATCAAAATTCAGGCCCTGGCCAGGGCCCCCGCCCCGGAAAAACAACAACCATTCCCCATCCAACTGAACAGAAAACAGAGGGGCCGGCCACAGGGCTAAAACTGTAAAACCATAAAGCATAAACCATAACCAGAGACCTACTTAAGTTCACTTTTTCTCAGCAACCACTAGGACTTGGGGTAAATTATTGGGTGTGGTAGAAAGGTCTCGAGGCCCTGCATGGCTTAGACTATGTGGCGTTCCAATACAGGGTCCCTATAAGGGGTCAGGATGCGAAGTAACCCTATAATACTGCTTAAATATTGAAGCAACAGTACATGGTTGCAGGTTTGTTTAGGGTGCTATGGAAACCTATCACAGAGTAAATTACTAAATTAGACTGGGTATGGTATGAAAATTTTCAAACCCCTTAAAAACCCTTTAGAGACCCCTTAAATACACCCATAAACAACGGCAAGGGTTACAGAGGTGATCCAGGGTGCTATGGAAAGCTATCAGAGAGTAAATGAGAATGGATCTGGTTTGAGTACTCGTATACCCCTTATAGACCCCTTAAACACCCCTATACAACGGGGTGGATTAGGGAGATGATCGAGGGTGCTATGGATGGCTATGATAGAGTAGAAGCGATTGAGGATATGGCGGGCGTAGGTACATGCGTCACCTTATCGGGGCGGCGCCTCTAAATTGCATTTCAAGCGTGATAAAGGAAAAAAATCCGGAGAAAGGATTATGCATAAATCAAGCAATAAGACTTAAGTGCAGTCTTTGTAAAGCATTACATCAATGAAATAGTAGCACAGATGTTATAAATGTAGGTGGTATGTCAAGTGAGTTTACTTTAATCCCATAATAACTATTCCCGCAATTTTTCAGAAACGATTGCTCCTTTTAAAATGTTCATATTTGCAAATAACTGTGGCTATTTCTGGTAGTGAGTGAATTCCGCTTTGTGATCCTGTGTGCTAAGCTTAATGGTTTGACATTTTAGTACTTATCAAGTACAACGGATTTTTTGGGGGGAAAAAGAAAAATCGAGAATTTTTTTGTCTGAGGGGTTACAATAACCTTAAGGAATCCTGTTTTATAATAAATAGTGCGTTTCATGTGGAATTTGTAAGATAACAGATAATCGCTTTCTCTTTTAAACATTTATGATGATTTAATGTTTTTAAAACGCCTTTGAAAATCTCTGACAAATCTGTCTGTAAATCCGGAAATCCTGATAAAAAATGGAATTTCGAAGACCCGGAGTTCTGGTCCGCTATTTTGGGTAGTGAAATGCCCCTCGGGAAAAGGTAAAGTGATGCTTCTAAAAAGATAGCGATGGCACTGCACACACAGTCTCCTAAGGGGTACTGAATATTACATTGACGAATATGAAAAACAGTAGTCTTGAATCAGGGCCTAGTCTTTTTGATGGGCTAAAGGCAAGGAAATAAAAATGCTAGACAAGAGTTAGCGAGTGTGTGTGTTGATATTCAGTGAAATATTACTTAAAAATATATTTTGATTATAAGGGAGACAGTATTGGTGGCAAAACTGATTATAGATCCTTTGGATCCTATGCACCTGCTGTACAAGCAATTACGTTTATGATGAGAAGCAAAACACGGAAACAAGCACTGGGGTTTGTGGAAATTCCATGTTGAAGTGAAAAAGGAAATTTTCAAACTGACTGAAATTAGGGTGAGCTTCAAGGTGATGGTATGAGATCAAAGTTCTGTAAACAGGAAATTTTTAGGAAAAGTAGGTATGACTGTAGAAAATCCACACATTAAATAATCACACTGAGACAAAAGTATATTTTCCATACCTCATGTAGTCATTTTGTAATATTTTGTTTCTAAATATGACATTAGAGCCAATAACAAATTATGTTCTAAACTTTTTTGAGTTACAGCTATCACTCCATAAAAATAATTACGTTACTAATGTTGCTACAAACTTGCGGCAACATTAATGGGCGCGACATTCCTTATGGCGGAAGGCTGAAGGTAGTTACAGGACCTGTGATATATCTGCACATATGAGTATATGTATATCTATGTATATGCAAACATATGTGTATTTACATATATATATATATATATATATATATATATATATATATATATATATATGTGTGTGTGTGTGTGTGTGTGTGTGTGTGTGTGTGTGTGTGTGTTTGTTTGTGTGTGTGTGTGTGTGTGTGTGTGTGTGTGTGTGTGTGTTTGTGTGTGTGTGTGTGTGTGTGTGTGTGTGTGTGTGTGTGTTTGTGTGTGTGTGTGTGTGTGTGTGTGTGTGTGTGTGTGTGTGTGTGTGTGTGTGTGTGTGTGTGTGTGTGTTTGTGTGTGTGTGTTTGTGTGT
>NC_091569.1:26235637-26238137 GCF_042767895.1 Penaeus vannamei | reverse complement strand
TAGAGATGGGCCGAGTCCCTGCCTGGCGTCTAGCCATGAGGGATCCTCGTAGGTGGAAGCAAAGGGTGGATGCGGCTATGCGCCCCCGCCGGCGTCAGCCCCCATGATGATGATGATGATGATGAGGGCCCCTAAATCACTTTGATTTTTGTAGGGGGTCTCCTGGAACACTTTTTTTTTTTTTTTTTTTAGCGAGGGTGGAAATTCTGAAACCCGGCAGTAATGGAGCTATTCAGTGTTTTGTCTGAAAATTCAGCTCACTTGGATGCATAAATAAATTGGAGGTAGGGGTAACTTTTGAACAAAACCACATATAGTAATGTATGACCACACATTTTGTAGCTTAGGAAGTAAAATTTGTAAAAAAACAAAAAAACAAAATATTATACTCTAGATGATCTGTTCATCCCCATCACCAAAAACACCTAGATATACCTCAGTTGAGAAGGAACATCGCATTGGTATGAAAACATGAAATTTGTTGGACGGTATTATATTTCTAACCACCACTTTTCTCATGTTTCTTTCACAGGGTCATTCCCACTTCCACTTCTACATTCTACCTCCCCAAGTAAAATTCTTTTGCTACTCTAAACCCAGACACTCCAATCTCAACTACAGCCCCAACACCATCCCCTCTCCTTCCCCGCACTACCCACAGCAGACAGACTAAACGTTCCACCCCTTCTTCCCCTATTGCACACACCTCCACCTACCTTTACCTTTATTCCTCAGACACCAGTCTCCTCTCCCCCCCGCCTCATAAGAAAACCTTTGTCCCACAAAACTCTCTAACCAACTTCACTGCAGAAACTATGGAAGATATCCAAAACTATATGCTTGAGACACAAAATTCCACACCTCTTGCTCCCTCCATACTCGAAGTGACTGCCGATATCCATCCCCCTCCTACTCATATTCCCCCTACACCCCTCCCTCCTACGCCCTCTCAACACAACCTAACCCCCTCAATTCAACTTATACCGATATCCATCCTCCTGATACTACCGATATCAATCCTCCTCCTACTCCCTCCCAACACAGCCCATCCCCCTCAACTCCAACTACTGCCGATAACCATTCTCCCGACACCCATCCTCCTCCTACTCATACTCCCCCTCCACCACTTCCTCCTACTCCCTCCAAACACCACCCACCCCCCTCAACTCCAACTATACGCACATTCTCCCTCCCTCCATTCCCTCTATCATTTCCAAGCCCTCCTGGATACACACATGAAACACATGTAATTCCCTTACCTAAGCCGACCATAGCCCATTCACATAACTTCTTTAACCATTTTTAACCCTACAAGATCACTCTAACCCTCCTTTAATATACTTTCCTATAGTGCTATATGGACTTAGATGTCTAAAACATTTATTTTTGCTTTTAACCATTAACCATTCACAGGGGCACTAAATGTAGTCATGTTACACAAGAGATCATGCCCCAAGAGATACGCGAAGACCTGCTGGATGGATGCTATCCCGGCTACCCCTTCTCTTCAAGGAAGAGAGACGACCATGGCTCACTAGAGAATGCAGTGTTCACAAATGTTAAATGTATGAATGTAAATGAATCGCTTTTGCACGTGAACCTATTATCATCAAAAAGGTCCTTGATGGTCAAGTGGACGGCAATTTTGATTTTCTCTGAAAATTGCGGGATGGAACCTCCTTTTTAAAGTACAATATAACTCCCATATATAGGGTTTGTTTAAGCTAACGTAAATTCATGATCTCCGAGTTATAGAAATTATTTGAGAAAGCGAAATTCATACTTGAAAATTTTGGAATACCCAAACTTTCTCAAACTCATGGCACTTTGCCCATATCATTCCCTGAAAGGAGGAGGACATCCCAGATCCGCCATCTCTTACCACCCACGTGCAGTGACAAGTTGCTTATAGTCCTGGAGCCAAGGGGTATTTTGAGGATCGAGAGGGCCACTAAAACACTCACTTGATTTTTTGTAGGGGGTCTCCTGGGACACCTTTTTAGCAGGAGTGGACATGCTGAAACCCGGCATTAATGGAGCTATTCAGTGTTTTGTCTGAAAAATCAGCACCCTCGGATGCATAAAAAATTGAGGGTAGGGGGGAAATAGAATAGCAAGAACTGCTGATTGAATTACATCCAGTAAGGTGATGAAGAGTTGCCAACGTCCTGCAGGTTTAGTGGCCCATTAAGTAGAATTCTGCCAAGATGCACATCTCGGCAGAATTCTTCATGTTCATTACACAAATCACTTTTGTTTGGTTTAACCATGAGACCCTCTTCCTCAAACAGATAGCTGTTTTCCAATTGATCAAATGGCAGCAGGTGTTCGATGTCATAGTTGCGGACGTGGGCAACGAAGATTTTTTGTCTCAGCTAGTTGCTGCTTACAATTTTTTGCTTTTGCATGACCAGTTCCTTTGCCTGACGTTTGATTTAGATATTTTTGATATTTCTATGGATTGTGTCAAATAAAGCCCTCTCCTTTGTAACAAGTGTTA